>NW_027153869.1:90342-96970 GCF_002600585.1 Cystoisospora suis
ACCTGAAAGAAACGATACGAAGAGAAGCGCTACTAACAGAAGCTTTCCATCTCTCAAACCCGACGGTCGTCCTCACCTTTCTTCTTCTTCTTCTTCTCCCCCCACTATAGCTACAAGACAGAGAACACGGGGAGTAGGAGAAAGAAAACCGGGGGTGGGAAAGGCCGCAAGCGCAAGAATAGCATCCACCACAGAAGGAGGCGGAGGGGGAAGAACGACAAGGGGGAAAGCCCAAGCTGTCTCTCTAGACGAGACTGAGGAGGCTAGTCATCCTGTAGCTCCTCCTTCCTCGCTCTTATCAGATTCTTCCTCTTCACTCATACCAAATACATCCAATTCAGCAGAGAGGATGAACGGAGCAGCTCCTTCGGGGTCGCCTTCAAGGAACGAGCAGCAATCTCCGTCTCATGGTATGGGTGAGAAAGAGGAAAGAGAAGAAGGAAGATATGATAGTCCATCAAGATTTAAGGAGGAGAGGGAGGGGGCTAGGAGGGAGTCCTTCTCAACAGACAATCGAGACGCTGAAGGTCTAGATAAGGAAGGAAGAGAAATGAAGAAGACGTCTTCGCTTGTACCCAATAGCAAGAAAGACATACAGAAACTACCGGTACATGCATCGACAGGAGTCCTTCCTTCATGTGGGACTCAGTCATGTTGTCCTCTGGATCAACACATAAAGGGTGACGGAGACCCAGTCTCTTCGTCTTCTTCTCTTACCCCGTGTGGGGCCCTCGCTACTAGTAGTGAAGGAAGTTCTTTCGTAGAGTCAACTTCTACGTCGTGTTTACAAGAAGTGTCTATGGGTCGAGGTACCGCAAACTTTAAGACATCTGGAAAGGAACCCGGGGAAGCAGAAGAAAGAGAAATAGGAGGACCCCATCTCTCCGTGTGTGGCGAGAATGAGGTGAAAAAGAAGAGCTTGTCAGGGGAAACACAAGAAAAAGAAGAAGGAGAAAATGCCGGAAGTGTCATTACACCCTACATGAAGGAGTCTGAGTTTTGCTTAGGAACCTCAGAGGATCAGCATGCTGAGAAGAATCAAGGAAGTTGCGAAGGCCGTCTTCACCGTCTGCGAGACAAAACGCATGTGAAAGAAAAAGAGAAAGAAAGAGTCTCTTGCTGTCAGGGACAACGAGAGACGTCTTTCCATGTGTCTGTCCCTACAGATGGGAGAAAAGAGAAAGAGAGGAAGGAGGAAGAGTTTCATCAATATACGTCCGCTATAGAGAAACAAGAAAAGCCACGACATGACTTGCCTTCTGGCCGCCCGAGCCAGAAGTCGAGTTATTCTACTGAGGAGAATACACACGGACAAATCATCCTATCCGCTAATACGACGACCTCTTCTTCTTCTCTTTCTTCTTCAGCATCAGTATCTACTGATGATAGAGCCAAATGTTCTTCTTCTTCCACTCTGTACGTAGACTCTACTCTTCCGTCCCTCTCAGTCATTCCAACACATCAATCTTCTACTTCTTCTTCTCCCTCTGTTCTTTCTTCATCTTGTTCTTCTTCTTCTTCTGCAACTTCTTCACCTCACCTTTCACAGGAGCCAAATGTATCAGGTGTAACTTCTTCTATTTCTTCCTCTGGGGCAACTTTTCGTCATCTCTCGCTTTCCTCTTCGACTTCTGTCTCTTCTTTACCTCCCAATGAATCTCAAAAGATCTGCAGCACACCTACCACTACTACACCTTCAACATCTCCCGCTCTCCTATCTTCTATAGATAACCTCCCCCCCATCATGTCGACTTCAGCGGTATCCTCTTCATCTCTTCCTATTGTCCGACAAGAGACCTCTCGGCCTTCCTCTTCTTCTTCTTCTACTTCTGCGATGCATGCACCTCCTTCAACTTCTCTTCTTCCTGCTACTACAACCTCAGGTTCTATGGAACTTTCTCAAGATCTTTCTATGTCCTCATCCTCTTCCTTCTCCGCACTTCAACAGACGATTCCCTCTATGTCTCCATTCGTGTCTCCTACACCTCAAAAGAGACAGGAAAGCTGTCTTTCTTCTCTTCCAGACGCGTCAGCCTTCTCGGGGGATTTCCCCTCACGAGAGCAGCCGATAGAACGACGACAACAAGAGCACGAACTCGAAAAGACCGCCGCTTGTGAAGAGGTTTCTTCCTGCAGACTAAGAAAGGGAAAAGAAACATGGAGGTCGACCAAAGCTCATCACGATAGAAAGGAGGGCAAAACCCTTCCTTCCACGAAGGAAGAGACCCCCATGTTCACACACACTCCTCCTCCTCCTACAGGAAGTGAGAGAGGGCATGATGCTGACGATGATAGCAAGGCGAAGAAAGATCGCCGAGATGAGAAGGACTACACCATTCATGGCGTGGAGAATTACCCTGAGAATGCGGTTGCTAAGACAAGCCATGGCTTATCTCCGGACAAAGTACCAAGACCTTTAACGCTTAGTCATGATACCATCGGAGGTCGGCTAATGACTGGCGAGAATCAGCGGAGTCGTAGAAGAAAGCTTAACTATAGTCGAATGATAAAAGACTTAGGAGGAGGAGGAGGAGATGGGAGTGACGAAGAAGAAGAAGATGAAGATGACGACGAAGACTGGGTGAGCTCATATAGTAGTCGGACATCTTCCTTGAAGAAGAGACGAAGAAAAACATCTGGTGCGTTGTCAGCGGGGGGAGGGGCCGGTCCCCAGGTAGACAGATGAATGAAAGAAAGACCAAACTGATCTTCAGAGCTCTGGCACTCTTTTCACCCCCCTTGCCAAGTCTGTGAACAGGCCTTGTGTGGACATACATCTCTATGAGGAGAGGCTTGAAAGAACCGATGTCTTGGTGATACATGACGATCGGTCTGGGTTTCAGATGAGGGGGAGTGTGCAAGGTGTTGCTCTTTAGAGCTATGGAAAAGAAGAAATCTCACGTACTTCGCTAGGATAGGGGCATACCATACAGATGCATGCACAGGGGGGGAGAAGAGGTGACGAGGCTCTCGAGACTGACGAGGGATCTACTGGTAGGAAAAAAAAGATCCACCCCAGACACGAAACAGTTCAACGGCTTTCTAAAGAAACTTAGTCGAGTGTATATACATGGTAGTCCTCTAAGGTCTCACGAGCATCCTTCTTGCCCTCTTTCCTGCGACGGCAACACCCGAATCTTCACTACCTCAACGAGACTTTCTTCGACTGTTTTGCCCTCCTTCTCTACGCTACGGAGAGAAAAGGCCTCCTCCTCCTCCTGTCTCTCTCTCGTTCATGCATACCCGTCACCCCTACAGCAGACACTTCAAACACATCAATGAGCTTGCACTCGAGATAGGACTTCACTGCGAACCGTTACGTTGAATGAAGAAAATCTTTATCGACTCTTCTAGACATCCATTCTGAACGTAGAAATCGTCCGACAAAGATCTCCCTGATCTTCTGTGTGAGCTTCCATAGTCTCCTATTTCACGGATTCTTCATCTGCATTCTTCTTTCTGCCTTGCGTACATTCACTTGGCTGTGGTTCATGTAGACAGGTAGTCCATCACAGCGTACTCAAAGACACAGACAGACACAGGGTGACTCTGCCCCCCAGCTAGGGAGAAGACTCATCAATCACCGCCACCACCGCTAGGAGAAGTAGAACGTCCACCATCAGAAGAATAGACATAGATATATGTCTATCCTTCTGTTTTCTCAAGAAGTCTCTTTAGGAGGTCATAGGACAAGTACACATTCAGTTCTGTGTAGAAGAGGGCAGCAGGAGGAGGTACAGGACAGGAAGTAGGAAGGAGAAGTTATGTATGAACTTACTGACTATCTGCGCGGCCGATATACTCCCTGGCAAACCTTTTAATCGTGTCTTTTTTCTATCGAAGAACAACAAGCTCATTGATGGACCTTCTTTGCCGTATATCAAAGAGACCTCAAGAAGGTCTTTTATTCTATAGCTAGTTTTCGACGTGAAGATGGAGCCAAGACAGCTTTCTTTCTGGCTACAAACACCAGACACCGTGAAGTCTCACAGGGACACTTGAACAAACACATATGAGCTACATGTGACATATGAGAGTCTCAGTCGATCGAGCAGGAGAGTAGGAGGGAGAATCGCATGCAGGGTTCACGCCGACTACCCTTTAGACAGAACTTTAGACTCCTTGGAGGCGAGCGAGCGCTGAGGAGATATAGCAGTTCAGGAAGACAACAGTAGGCTATGTATGATGTGAAGGCGAATGACGATTGCTTGTGGAAGATTCGTTGGCATGACACCCTTTGAAATCACCCTGTAAAGGGTGGCATATCTCCGATTGCGAGTGCATGCGGTGTAAGTTAGAACAACCTGTGCTGGAGTTTCATACACAAAGAAAAGATGGCGACCTCCCCTCATTCACCCGTGAAGAATCTTCAACTAGAGACATCATGACTAGGTGCCCCACAAGCCAGTACACGGTGTGTGCTTCGGCTTCGCGTCTAGGTAGCAGAGAAGACTGTTCGGAATCTAAGGGTAGGGGTGGTGGAGCGACGAAGGAAAAACGTCTTGGATGATGTTGATTAAAACAACGATATCATTTGTCGATTGTCGGGAAGAGGTTTAAAGCATCTGTATGTACAGCAGAATCATGTATGAAATGTACTCCAAAACGAGGGGGCAAAGATACAAAGACTAAGTGAGCTATTATAGAGGAAGACGAGCTTCAGCCGTTCTTACTTTCTCCTTTTCTACAGGGAAGGAGATAGACATATAGCTAACAGTAAGAAACACAAAGGATACAGGCAATGCTGGGTACCCCGGGCACCGTCACCTCGTCCACGCTCTCGCTCTGCCGGCTCAAATTCTTTTTCACCGGAAATGACGACACCCAGAAATCCAGCAGAAAGGAAAGATTTCTCAAAAGGAGGCAGTGGATGAATGGAGGAGGAAGAGAAGTCTTGCGCTCATTATATAAGTCCTCACCCTATCTGGCAGCGAATGATAGACACCTTTTAGGAATACTCCAAGATCACAAGATGCCCCTTCAATACGTAGGAGCGCATACGCAGATGCCGATAAAGGAAATCGGTGTAGAACAGAAATCTCCTTTAGCAGTGGAAAGCCTAGAAAGACAGTGTCACACAGGTTATCCCCTTCAGACTTTTGAACGGCATCTTCCCTTTAGGAAGCGTACAGCATGCAGATGGTAAGTCATATATAGAGGACGGTCATCCTGCTTCTTTCCTAGTCGTTCTTCCTTTCCTCGTTTATCTGGCTGAGTATGGGTTATTCTCTCTTTCCCGTACACAGTCCGACCAGCCACATTCATCTGATTGAATCACGTAGAGGGACGTACACCTAGGTAGATAAGAAAAGAATGTCAGCAAGGATATCGATTTCTAGCGGGAGTCGGCAAGAGTACAGAAGAGCGTCACCCATCATTTTCTTCTTTGACGAATCTCTCTTTCCTCTCACACAACGAACAAGAAAAGAAGACCTAAGTACAGTTCATTGTGATGTATGGAGAGGGGATAAGAACGAAAGAAATACCCCGTTGAGTGATGCAGGCTCGTCGTGCATGCGGCTGAAAACGGAAAGCTTTGTCTCGCACAGGAGTGTCGTCATCCCTGAGGAGGACGAGGAGAAGCTGATACATTAGAACCGGTAAGAAATAGACAGACAGGTCGGTCTGTGATGCATAGAACTATGAAGAGAAAGAAGAAGGACTCTTCATATTCTCCAGGTATGTTGTACTTGACGTACACACCCATACATACAAAGCAAAGTCACCCCAAGGGACAAGGGTCGAAAGAAGCGGGTAAGATGAGGGAGATTTTGACCGAGCTATCATCGGTAGGAGTCACATACCAAGTCGGCGGAAAAAACAAGATCTCTATGAACTTGGAAAAGATCGATACAGACGTAAGCACGGCATTTACGCCGAGGCTATCCGTATATCATCCACCTTGTCTGTCAGTTCCCAATTCTAGAAGGAATCAACTAAACCCCCCATCCATCTCACTTGCCTCTCACTCTGCTTCTTTCTTCTCTCTCTTCTTCCTGCCCCTCTTCTTCCTCTTTTGTTCTCTTTTCGTCGCATCTCGTTTTCATCTCTCTGTGTGTATTCTTCTCATCCCCCTGCTGTCTTTATGACGAGCGTTCTGCGTCACCTCGGTCTTCTTCTTCTTCTCCAACAGATCTTGAGAAAGAGAGAAAGAAACCCCTCATTCTCTTAGAGGTATCCAGAAAGACGACAGAGCTTTCTCATCTATACTTTCGTCATCTGTTAATCTTTTCTGTTTCCCTTCCTGTAGCTCTGGACCCTTATGTAACTTTTTCAATCGCCTTTCTTTCTCTGCTTTCAGAAACACAATATAGTGGTGATGTGCATGCAATACAACCTCTCGGGCTACTTCAGCTGAGACAGCTCGCTCTTCATGACCAAAGAGACTTAAAGTATTATCCGTAGGAAGTTTGTACCAACGGAACCATTCACGAATACCCGAGATCACCCCAGGACAATACCTCTCGACATCTTGCAAGCCATTCCTTAGCTTCGAAAAGAGAGGATCTCCTTGGCGTATGGCAAGCACCTTCCAGTCGAGTTCGCCTTTATCAATCATAGCAAGAGCTCCCAAGACCTGAGCCAGGACAAAATGAAGGAAAAAAGAAAGAAGAAAAGAGGAAAGAGA
>NW_027153869.1:97006-97404 GCF_002600585.1 Cystoisospora suis
AGAAAGGGACAGAAAGAGGTGGTAAAGATAGAAAGAGAGACTTCACTTTGTTCACTGGGGAGTTAACACATGCAGGAAGAAAGCAAAGAAGAGAGAAAATCGACCCTTGATGCCATATGCTTAGAAGGAGGCATGAAAAGGTGGGAGATAGACAACCCAGCAAAACGCAAATGAAACACAAAGACTAAACTATCTCCATTCTGGTTGCTGTCTTTGGGGCCTACTGAGGAGGCAAGTCTTAGATACAGATACATGTAGAGAGAATGATAGACGCATTGATAGATAAATACATATATATATTTCCCTCTCCACATCCGTGGATACATGATGCTCACGTGTGTATCACCTACAAAAGATAGCTTACGTGTGTAGCTACACATATTAACGTTCATATAGAT
>NW_027153869.1:97455-97641 GCF_002600585.1 Cystoisospora suis
TAGATAGATAGATAGATGTGTGTCATGCGTAGTCGGAATATACGAAAACTGACTGCGTATCGACAGGACGTCCGTAGCCTCTGTGAAAGATACACGGAGAACTGTGGTGTTGTGACTCATGTTTCTAATCGGAATTGCTAGATACGTATCTGTACGATAGGCAGCCGCGTGCAATCTAGAAAGGTG
>NW_027153869.1:98014-98415 GCF_002600585.1 Cystoisospora suis
GTAGGTAGAGGGAGACTTCCTATTTCTACAACATCGAGAGGATCAGCGTCCCCTCGTGCATGAAAGACTTCTTGACCGCCTGCTACACGAGGATCTTCCCATGTCTGTGGAAATGCCCCGTAGTTCCAATACATCGTACTTGCATACTCTCTCAGCTCACCTGTAAAGCAAAGAGAGAAGAAGCAAAACACAACGGGAAAAGACAACTTCTTCTTGCGACGTTCACCCTCGATTCCGAATAAATGCCGACTGCCTCCTCCCTCCCACAGAAAGAGCGACACCCTCGTGACGAAAAGGATGTACGGTGGATGGGGGTGGTCTATATCATAAAATCTTGGGACACCAGGATGCGAAGAGCTGCCACGAGAGGAATCTATGGCTAGATCTATCTATCTATCTAT
>NW_027153870.1:0-442 GCF_002600585.1 Cystoisospora suis
TTCTGTCAACCCCATAGTTAGTTTATTTTTACATTGAAGGATTGCAGAAAAAACGCCCAAGAAAACGACGGGAGTGATGAGTGAAAGGATTTAACAACCTCGTTTTCTCCATTTGTCAAACAGGGAGTTAGTTTCGAGAAAGAGTGTATCGAGGTGTATATCTATATATACCTTGATTTACTATATATGTATATATAGGATGTATGTGTGTACGTCCACTTGTGACTACTTGGCTGTTTCGGTACAGGTGGCTTTTGAGAAGGTCGGAATTTCTTTCAGCAACAGAAAGAAACGCAGCTTAATAGATCCCCTCTTATCACGTACTCCTCAATGTATGGTTCGCCGTCCTTATCTGTTTTGTCCCTAGAACTTGTTTTGACGAAGCAAAGTCTTTTCATAGATCTGTACCACTTGAAGAAAGGAGATCGCTGGAATGACCGCA
>NW_027153870.1:510-41927 GCF_002600585.1 Cystoisospora suis
ATCTATCTATCTATTTGTCTGTCGCCTCAGATAGCTATATCTGTCTATTTATCTGTCGCTTTTACTACGGGCGGATGGATGGCTGGGTTTTGATATGGTATGGACTAGTACAAGGAGGCCATCTTTCAAACAAGCTTATGAACCCTCGTTCATATCGTATGACAAGAGGCGACAGACGGCGGTGTAAACAAAGGGTGAAGAAAGAAAGAAAGAAAGTTCACCTTCGCTAGCTATCGTGTTATCCATTCTGTACGAGTTTGTCTTCTGATTTGTTTTGTTCTTCGGTATACATCATAGGAAAGAGATTATTTGAACACAGTCATATGGTGCATCTAGGCACCAGAAAACACCACTATCCTGTCTTTTGCCTATCTATTTTCAATCTATCTATCTCTAACTCATCTATCTACCTATATCTAATCTATATGTGTGTTTATCTGACTGACCGAGTAGTGTTTTTTATTTGTTTCCGGGACTGTTGTCCCGTGGGTGTACATACAGCATGAACTCAGCTAGAGGTCGTGATCCTAATATGGTGAAGCATCGGAGTACACCGATACTTGTGATGTGACTGTGCTTCTTTATATCAGATCATTGTGTTTCCCCACTTCTATAGAACGTTTTTCTCTCTTGTTTCTTTCTCGCCTCTTTCTCACAATTCTGTCCACTTGATGAACTTCCGTCCTCGCTGACTGAGCAGGAGAAAGTGTGTTTCTCACTGAAACTTGCTTGGATCCAACTGTACCAGAAACACGAACTCAGCCTCTTGGAGGTGTTTGGCGTAAAGGGAGAGGGAGAGGCCCGTGGGGCGTTTGCTGTGTCACTTGAAATGGGCGTTGTTACTCTAATGTGCTGGTGTGAAGTCTCGCACTAGTGTAAGGGATGAATCAGCAGGCCTAAGCTGCCGCTGTATTGAATAGCTTTCTTTATCTCTCTCTCTCTGTCTATACATATGTATGTAGATAGATCGGGATAGATGGATATAGACAGATAGTAGACCAAAGGGAGAGAAATAGATCGATAGACAAAAGAGAGATATGTAGATGGTGTGAGCACGGGTGATATGATTTGTTTGATGGCTATCTAGATTACCTAGGAGTCTTGGAGAAATGTGAAGGTTCCAGCGCAGCCTCTTTATGCGTTGTACATCCACTTTAACGAAGATCATCCTCACATGTCTCTCTTCCATATATATGTATATATATATGTATATACATGTACAGGTATAGCAAATATCGTATATATGCTTAAATCTTGGCGCCATTGACATTTCATGTATCTAGACATACGTAAGAAGTCCGAAAGTCTTTGTTAACAGATAAGGAGAGCCGTTTACGTTATGTGGTGTAGTGCTTGAGACTGATGGTCCCAACAGGTCTTGATTGAGTACATCTTCCTGCCTACCTCCTCCTTCTTCCCGCGGTGTATATACATGCATCTCGTGTTGGATTTGAAGGAGGAGATAGATAGCTGTCGTTATCAGTCATGAGAGTCTGGCAAAGCTGACCATTTTCCAACCATTGGGAGAGGTCCAGGCATGGGTGTACCCTCAGCTCATCTATATCTAGATAGGCATACTCACGGTGCTCCGCCCCTCTTCTCTCGTTTTCCAGTGTGGCTGCCTTTGCATCCTGTTTGGATTCAAGAGTGAAGGAAGAAAGAGCTGTCGAGACAAGGCTCTTTTCTCGTGTTGTGTGTGAATGAGGGATAAGAGCTTTCTTGGACAGAAAGACGAGAGATGTTCGTGAAGGTAAAGACTCGCTGGCGAGAATTTCCTTGTGTAGTGCTTTGCCTTTCTACTGAAATCTTTCATGATAGAAGAGTGTGAATAAAGGAACGAAAGACGCGAGGAAGGCGTGGGGTGTCTGACCTCCGGTGTGTTTTGGGGGAGGGCCTACGTCACCACTACAAGCCTATAGCTAGCATCACGGTACTTGTCATCGACGATCAATCGATTGCCGGATCGAGAGGAAGTATGGAGGGTTCCTATTGTATGTATGTATGTATGTAATGTACGCATGTCTGCTCTCGCGAGATGTGAAGTTGTAACCCTAAGCCCTAAACACTTGCTGTTGCTTTTTTGGAAGAGCCCGAATAGGATCTGAGAGCAGAGCGGACATGGCGACGTCGATCGGCTCCTCCTCCTATGTTACTTTTCGACGGCCGGTCAGCATCACGTAGTTCAAACCAGCTAGCTAGCCTGCTGGCGGGTAGCTAGCTGAGTAGCTAGCTAGTTAGCTGGTTCAAACTGTGAGTGATGTGTCGTTCGTGTTCTCTTGCTGTACGGGATGTTTTCTTGGGGGTGGTGAAAGCGTAGGATGGGTAGAAATACTTTTCAGGCTTCTTCTGCCTTGGGGTTTCTTATCTCTTCTTCTTTCTTCATACCTACGTAGAAAGAAGAAAGAAAGGGTATGTCTTTTATATCTATCTATGTCGACTGGCCGTGATTGCCTGTCTCTTTTTGGCAAAGGGAGGAAAGCTGTGTGTGTGTATAGGGGGTATAAGTTACTGTCGGGTGCAAGAGAAAGGGTTGTATATTTCATTCATGTGCTTTTCTCCTTCGCTTTTCATGACACGTGAGAGAGCTGCTTTTTTCCTCTTTTCTTCTGGGTCTGTCTCTTTCTTTCTTGTGGCCAAAGAAGGAGAAAAAGAAAGAAAGAGAGAAAGAAAGAAAGAAAGGGAGAGACGTTGTCATTGAAGTAGAGACTACGACCTTCTGATTGTGTTGCAGTCTTTGGCGAACATTTGACCTCGGCGAAAAGCATCCTGGCGATACTTAAGAAGAGGTATCTTTCTTTCTGCTTTTTCTCCTCTCTTCTTCTTTCTAAGCCTCTCTTTTCTTCTCTTTCTCAGAGAAGACCGTTATCTCTAGGAGCTCATGGAGTACCTCTTTACCTACAGTAGAGACATAAACAGATAGGAGATCGATGTGGTAATGTCTGTCGTATATCATCGATCAAGTCCGTCATTATGTATCCCTGTACAATATATATATATATATATATATATATATATATATGATGGTCTGTATATCTTGTCTCTCCCTGGCTCTGTTGCGGTGTATGTACACGTGGTTGTCAAGTCTGGTATTTTTGGTCTGCATAGTGACAGCAGTATTTTCGAACCAATCGACATCTGTAGTCAAAGTTTTCCTTTGCTGTCTTTCTCGAAGTTTCGGTCGCTCCTTCCTTTCCTCCCTCTGTTCCCCCGTGTTGCGGGTGTTTTAATAGTCTCCTGAGATTCGGCTTTCTTTCTTCATTTCTTTCTGCATGCGCGGAAAAAGTCGCCAATGAAAGAGATTTCTTCTTTTGGGGGGATCTCTTGGGCGAGAAAACTTCTCTTGAGAGAGAATGAAAGAAACGGGTCTAAAGAAGCATCGAAGGAATGACTGACAAGGGAGGAAGAAAGAGAAAAAGGACAGATTCACCAGTCGATCTGACACAGAAACATGATGATTGATTGGCTCATCCTCATCTCCTTCATGCGCTTCACTTATCGTACATGCGTTTACCTCTTGTGCGCCCTGTACATGTATATGCATATATATATATATATCCTATGTATCTATGTATCTTTCCCCCTGTGTATGTGTATATATGTACATACATGTATGTGTGTGTATGAGTACATATATGTGTCTATTTGATACACACATGCATCGAGACGATGAGAATAAGTGCCGATATCTCATGTATCGTTCTATGGCGTGGTTCTTCCTGACGTCGTTTTCTTCAATCATAGAGGCAGTCTATCTAGTCTATCCCCCCAGCCAGTGAAGGCGACCCTCGTCCACACTCAACCGCATGTCGCGTATGGGACGGATGGGTGACGTCGGGATAGGCCCCTCGCTACTCCAATTACTTCGGGTGTACATACGCTCAGGGTTGTCAGTCATCCGACGTTTTAGATGTCTTTCATTCTTCAAGGTGTCTTTGATATCCAGTGTCGAGAAATGGTGGTGTATGAAGAGGAGTTACTTATTCTTTTCTTTTGGTGTCTTTCTGTTTCTTCTGCGTATACTGTGTGACTGTAAATTCCGTGAGGCTATCCTTGTTCTTTCCGCTGGCAACCGGTTCTCTGGCTTGAGAACCCTAAGGGGTGAGAGAGACCTACCAAGTTGTTGCATGCAAATCATCCCCCTGCTCTTCTTCTTTGGCCCAAGCTGGAGGATAGAAGAAGAGGTTTTCTTCTTCCGCTGTGTCGTAATGTATGAAGTGTTATGTGTTCATGCGAAGACAAAAGGAAACGTTTCTCTGAAAGAATTTGTTTCAGTGAGTCGGTGACTGAGTGACGTCTTGAGTGGTGCTTTCCCACTTCACGGTGTAAAGTGGTGCTTTCCCACTTCACGGTGTATGTACACTCCAATTTGTGGTGTA
Organism: Cystoisospora suis; assembly: GCF_002600585.1. Taxonomy (NCBI): domain Eukaryota; phylum Apicomplexa; class Conoidasida; order Eucoccidiorida; family Sarcocystidae; genus Cystoisospora; species Cystoisospora suis. The sequence continues at coordinate 4,887 of NW_027153870.1, forward strand.
TGTACACTCCAAGGAAATGGTTTTCGTCTCTTGTGGCTCAATCGTTGAGGTAGACACAAGACCATCATCTCGGGTTGAGGCTTCCATCTCCTTTACTGTAGTTTTCTCCCTCTCCACTGAATAGAATCTGGCGCGTCTCTCAACTTTTTGTGAAGCGTGCATGCATATAGTGTAAGTGTATGTGTGTATGTATATTACCTGGCTTGTCATGTTGCGGAGAATGTACATGTCTTTCGTCGTATACATTGTAGAGCAGATATGTATCTTCGAGAAAGAGTGTATTCCTCAGCTTCACTTAGTTTACGTATTCCTGTGTGTCTTTGTTCTCTCTCGTTTTGAACGCACATAGGACTGCGACTGATTCACAGTTTATTTGGTTCGCGTTCCTCTTCTTCCTCTGCTGCTGCACCTACGTCATCTTAAGGCGCTTGGGCATCATTCGCCTTGCTTTCTCAGTGAGACGATTTTTCTCCTCTCTCCCTCTCTTTCTCTCTCTTCAGGGGCTCACCATGGCCTTCTTATCATGTTTGGCAGTGGCTGGAAATGCCTGCTCCACTCTTCCCTTGAGAATTCTTATTGCCCTCTCTCCTACCACGTACACGCGTATACGTGAATGCATACACATATGTATATATATACATCTATGTATATGCGACTATAGGTAGTCTGTGTATGTACTCTGAGTGTTTTGACCCAGAGAATAACATAGACTCTTGTATGGAAGTAGTTTGTATGCAATGCTTTCTAGGTATGATGCTTCTTTATATTTATCCCGATGAGTGTGCAGCAGCACGAGGAACTCCACTGTACCATGTACATGTGTGTCTTGTCCTGTAGCTGTATGTGGAGGTGTACTTGTATAGAGAGGAGCATGCGTATCTGACTGGAGTTTCCACCAACACACACACTGTACGTATGGCTATCTCTCTCTATATATACACCTATACCCAGGACTCTCTCTGATCGATTCTCCTCTTGTCTCTTCGTCTTGCTGTCCACCACTCACATTAAATATATCTGTCTGTCGAGGAGTAGATGCGAGATCACGTCCCTTTCCTCAGTCGTCTTTTCTCTTCTACAAGATGAAGAGGAAAGACACTTTTTCTTTCTTTCTTTCTTTCTCGGGTATCGAGTCATGATCGATTGCTTCTCAGTGTACATGTGTCTGTACACCTCTCAGACATGCTGGCTTCTATGTAATATTCTATGGAGCGTGATCTCGACAATCTTCTTCAATCCTGCGGCAGCTTATCTTCGCCTCCAAGCGTCTCTTCTTTCTTCATCTTCTCCTCCTCCTTCATCTTCTCTTCCTCTACTTACACATGGTCATGGAGGTTCAGGTCTATCTCTTCTTCCTCAGTCGATCTCTGCCGATATGCATATGAGCTCTCTTCCCCCATCGCATGATGTCTCTTTGTATGATGAGCAATCGCTCTTACAGAAATCTGTTCTCTCTGAGGAAGTAGAACGACGCCTAGAATCTCTTCGTCTCCCTTCATCTACATCAGCAGCTCTCTCGTCTACTATGGAGCAAGACGTAGTGAAGAATAATAGAACAGAAGCCGAGAAACTAGTTCCTCCTTCAAATGAGGATGAAGAAAGCTCTTCTCATGAAGAGGAAAAAAGGACTATATCAAACCCAGCTATCTCCCCCTCTTCCTCTTCCTCCTCTCATAAGCCTACCCCTTCTGTCTCCCCAACTGCAAGTCGCTCTTCACACAAAATGCCATCCTCTCGACCTTCTTCCTCGTCTCGTTCTTCTCCTTATTCAGATCCTCCTTCCTCTTCTCCCACACGAGCACCGCATCCATCATCTTCTTCTTCTTCCCGTCAAGGAAAGGTTAAGCCTTCTCAACATCCTTATCCTTCACCTTCATCTCCCTCTTTCTCACCTTCTTCTTCTCACCCTCCTCAAACGAAACGTCCCTCTACAATAGCTGCTTCTTCTCGTCCCCCTCCTCGTCGTAGGCCTCGTGTTGTCTCTGGGGCACCCTCGTCAACAGCATCTTCTTCTTCAGCAAGTTCTTCCAAAGGTCGTCCACCTCCTCCTTCTTCTTCTTCTCTAGCCTCGTCTTCTCAGCCTTCTATAGATTACCTCGCCAAAGGGGTTCACATGAATACGAGGAGGCCACAGGGAATCAAAGTGTAAAGAATACAAAACTCTTCATCTTCTCCTGTCATAGCTATCCACAGAGAGACATAGAGAGATAGGTAGATATCTGTCAAGGCAACATGTAAAGGGAGGAGAGGAGCGGCGACGCTTTCTTTCCGGATCATTTCTATGAGTAACTGCAGCTTTACTTTAAGACGGGGGACTCTGAATGGTCCTCACATCTGTCTTTGTGTTTGGACCACGCAGAGGCTTGACAAGGGGAGAAGAGAAAACAGAGCATGCAATAAGAAAGAGAGAAGGAAAGAGGAAAGGAGAGAGAGAAACCCTACAGCTAAGATGAGCGGGAATAGAGGGATAGCAAGGTTATGAATGAGAGCCGCGGAGTTAAGAGGAATAGCTCTTTAATCCCGCAGTTACAAGAAGACTGAGGAGGGACAGCTAGCTACTAGCTAGCGAGGTAGAAAGAGGGGCATAGGTGTACGTACAGTTGACGGTAGATATGATGACAGTCTCTATCAAAGAAGTGGAGAAGTCAAGAAGGAGAAGAATGCAGAAAGATTCATCTCTCTTTCATCCGTACACAACAGATTGATAGAGAAGTATGAGAGAGGGAGTCTCACGCCATCTGTCTAACGCTCCTCCTTGATCGTCGTCTTCGGTTATAGCTCTTTCCTTCTTCTTCCTCTCTATGATGGATGTCTGTCTCTGCGATTCTTACAACACCCATTTGCCGCTTTGTTCTTTTCTCTGAAGGATTACGGCGAAAGAGAGGCGGAGATAGTAGGACACGTTCTCGGTCAAAGAGCCCGGAGTCGAGGGAGGAAGAAGAAGAAAAACGAAGAGATAGAAGACCGGCCAAGGAACGAAAGTTCTTTAAAGGGAGGGGAAGGGAGAAGGATAGAACAAGAAAGAAAGAAAGGACAGGATGAAGGAGAGGCGAGTTTCTACACCGTGTGGTCTATAGAGTGCAGACTAGAGAGGAGTGTTCGATGAGTTAGCTGATAGGGATAGACGAGGATAAAAAGAGATAGAGTGAGGGGAGGGAAGATCTCACCCGCAGGGGCCGTGGTAATACTTGAACGACACATGCTTCCTCTTCATCTTCTATAGACGAAGAATAAGGAACTCTCTGCATGCAGCAGCAGTTGAGATTTCAGGCTGGACATGAGAGTGAAGGGGGCAGGCTACCTGTAGATAAGAAACTAGAGACGATTCTTTTTGGAGACGCTCTTACACATGCAAACTCACGTATTCATCTGGAGGTGTATATATATATATATATATGTTTTAGATAGATATATGTATAGATATACATACATACATATTTCGTCAGGTATTTTGTATGTGAGTAGAAAATCTGACAAGTGTGAATGAGAAATTGAGAATACATGTAAGCGAAGGATTTGTGTGCCACGAGCCGTATGTACAGCTGAGATAATAAGGGTGGCTCTCTTGCACTACTGGATAGGGTTCTTCGAGAGAAACAAGCTTTCTTCTGTCCCTGGTAACGGGGTAGAAGCACAAGAAGAGCTAAGAGCGCATGGGGAAAGACAAGGAGAATTCTGAAGAGAAGACGAGAGATGTAGAAGAGAAGAGATGAGATTCCTCTCTTCTTGTCCTCGTATGCCTTCAAACTCGGGGTGTTTTCTTTTCATCTCTCTTTCTTCCTCGTGCATCGAAAAGAGAAGAAAAGGAAAGAAATACACAAGAGAGCTTGGTGACTTGAAGGCCCATCTGTCTTGTCTTTAGTTCTTTTCCTCGTAGCCAGCTGGAATCTTCACGTGAGATGACGCATGCAGCCTGTATTACTCCTACTACGATCTCGAGCGCATGCATTGATCGAGCTTTGATGTGTAGACTACCGAAGTGTCGTGGGGAAAAGAGAGATGTATGCAGCTTTGTTTCTCTCTTCTTTTTGGAGAAGAGAGAGATACATATACCGAGGTGCTCTTTTTCTCAAGAGGAGGGAAAGATGAGTGAGGCCGTTTCGCTTCTCTCTTCCTTTTCTCGCGTGTCTTCATGCATGCGTGCCTGCATGCATGAATCAACATTTTTTTCTCAAGGAGGAAAGAGAGAAGAGATGACCGAAGTTCTCATGAAAAATTTCGTGCTTGTTGTGTAGACTGTCGATTCTATCTAGGAAGAGAAAGAAGAGAATACATGTAGAAGATATATGACATGGAGAAAGAAGCCGGCGATGCCTAGTTTCTTTCTTTCGCCACCTTCTCGATGATTTCTCTAGGACATTCCCTCCCGGCTCCGACTCTTCTTCCTCTTCTTTCTCCATAGATTTGCGAGTCTTCAGAACTAAAGTTCGTAAGGCATTTAGTCGAAGTTGCCTTGCCTAGCTTGGAGGGCAAGAGGAAATGAAAGAGAGAGAGAGGGAGTGTTTTTCTCTGTAAAGATGTGTGTGGAAGTGGAACGTCCACCTCATCGATCTCGAAGAGAGAGTGGGCGGGCCGAGGAGAGGCTTGTACTTCTTCTCTAAGTGCTCTTTTTGGACTATAGTTAAATCCGAGTTCTGATGTGAGATAGAAGGCTGACAGTGTATCTATCTATTTGTCCGGTTTAAAGGAGTTGTTCCGTCTGACGCATTGAGTAGGGGGTTGACTAAGTGATTCGATCATAGGAGATTTAGCTGTTTTCGTGTGGATAGGAGTCTCTCTCTCTCCTCTCTCAACTCTCGAAGGTAAATAAGGAAGTGTCTATGGGTGTGTAGCTTTCTTACAGGTGTTAGTTCCTGAGACATGCAAAGGTAAAGATGGAATCTGTACAGATGGAGAAGTTCGGGAATGGTATTCTCCGTAGAGAGAAACCTTGGTTCATGTCTGATTGATTGCATGCATGTAGAAGGAAGCTAGTGTAAAGGCGCCTCGTTTCTTCCGATGTTTCTTTCTTGTGATGTTTCTTCTTACATAGTTAAGATAAGGAGATCTATCTATCTTCATATCTTTCCCTTCTTTTTGTTGTCGATCATCCCCGCTGGCGTATCCTCTCTCATCATCTCACCACAGCGTGATGGTCCCTCTTTTTATGTCTCGTCTGCCGCTTCTTCTTCCCCCTGGGACGAGTTTTTCTCTTCTCTTCCCGTGTTTTGCTGAAAGAAGCAAGAGGAAGGAGAGAGAAGAGATGAAGAACTTCTCTTTCCTTTCTTTTCACCTGCTTCCTTCCTGTCGACAATGATCAGAATGATAGAGAATGTGAGACAATGTCGATGCTTTTTTGTGGGGTCGATTGTACAAGAGAACGAGTGTACAGTAGATGAACTCTTAGCTGGACAGACAGGTTTCTTTAACTTAGGAGCTCTCTTCTTGGGGGAGCTGTCTTTGACACTCTCTTTGGTGTGTTCATGCATGATACGATGAAACCTCTCTTGTACTACAGACAGATCTCCTCTTATACAACGACGACGGGCGAGGGAAATGTATGGATGGATGCACATCTATATATATATATATATATGTAGGCGTTATGTCGTCTTCTCGAGAGATGAAGAGAGAGAATGAGATAGATATAGAGATGATTAGGGTCACTCGGTGTCTTTCTCATCTCCTTTCCTTCCGTCGTCGGTAAGAGAGATGATTTCTCTCAAGTAATAGAGACACAGGTAAAGAGATACATAGATCAATATGTATGGATAGAGATAGGTAGGAAGATGCATACATACATAGATAGATGGATGAAAGCATCCCACCTTATTCACATATCTGTCTTTCTCCATATCTCTTGCTACGTTATTGGTAGGTTTTGTTTCCTTTGTTTCGCCCTCTATCTTCATTCTTGCCAAGATTGTAACCTCATTCTTTTCGCCTCTGGAGATCTAGCCACCCTGGATGAAGTCTCTTTCTTTTCTTTTCCTTCATTCCCTCTCTTTTCTTTTAATCGCCAGGTGTAATTTTTCTTTCTTGATGGATGGATTGCTGGGTTGGGAGTCTCGGTACTAGGCAGCTTCCATACTGCTATAGTCAGGTACAATTCTGTAGTTCTGAAGAAAAAGAGGAGGAGGAGGAGCAAAAGAAAGGAGAGTAAGAAAGCGAGGTGATCCCCCATCTCTCTCTTCTCTTTCTCCTGTTGGTGGTCTTGTTCTTCATCTCTCTTCTTTTCTTTTCCGCTGTCTGTGAAAGGGAGAGCCGAAGATTCATTCATTCCTCTTGGTAGTGTGTGGTGCTACCGGCCTAACCGGAAAGATCGAATGAAACACTTTCTCCTTTCTTTCTTTCGTTCAAGAAGGTAATGCAGTGAGAATGAGTGAGCTGTGTGTATCATCACTATCTCATGGGGAAGCGACGAGACATCAGTTTGGTATTGTTGTCTTTGGAGGACTTGCGCGAGCCGGGGTTAGCAGGGGATGCCTCCTAATTTCCCTGGAATCTTAGCGATCTCTTCTGTCGAATCTGAGCTCCTTCATCCTCTATTTCCAAAGGGTAGATAGAAGGGATCCTATTCTTGTCTCACTCCGAAAAGAGAGAGAGAGAGATTCAACAGCCTTAATTGAGGAGAGAAAAGAGATATAGAACAACTAAGAGGACAGATACAATAAGAAGAAGTTATCATCTGTAGTGGCACTTTCCTTCTTCAGTTCTTTCTAGTTCATCTTAAGTCTCTTTCGGAAGTGTGGGTTACTACGCTCCAGACATCCCTCTACTTCGTTACGATAATGGTAGATGGTAGTCTTGTATCGTTCTTGAGACCATGGTTTTCATGAACAAGTAAAGGAACCGGTAGAAGACCGGAGTGAGGGGACCATTCGATTTGATTCAGGTGTACATACATCCAGGAATGGAGACGGGAGAATCGAGATAATGATTCTTGTCACGTAAACAGGGTTGTTCGTTCACAGCAGATCCTGATCGTTTTAGCGATATGGCGTAGAAAGACACGCCATGTATCTCCTTCAGACTGAGTATAGATGTATACGTATAGGTCGGGAGTTATGTCGAGAACGTAGGAGCAGCCAGAGCGGCGGCATGGTGATGAATGACCAGTGAATAAGGTAGTGATCGCATCGAGGTGTCTGTATATACACCCCCTTACAAACCAAGACAGGAAAGCAGAAGTCGAAAGGGATTCTCTCTGCAGGATTCTTGTCTCAAAAAGACGTGAGATCTTTCTGCTGATGCTAGGAGCGGCGAGCCTATAGAGAAACCTAGCCTATCATATGTCTCCTGTATATCCTTGGTGTACTGTACATGTCTCTGTTTCTTTGAGATGCGGCAGTAAAAGCACTTCAAGATCAGACTCTACACAACGGAATGTGTGGCTGGAAGCTGTAGTCATTCAAAGATCATCGATATTCACGGTATGTTGGTTAGAACGAAAGTGGTAGAGACCGCACGAGTAACTTCGAAGTGGATGTATGTGTATGCGTGTGTATATACACCTTGCGAAGGGAGATGTCGTAGCCGATTCTCTCGCATGCCAGGATCTCTTTTTCAACCGTGAAAGAAAATATCTAAAAGGAAACACGAAGAAAAGGTTTCTCACAATAGATAGGAAGAAGAAGATACCTGAAATAAAGTGGTTTCAAAATAACCCTCAAAAAGTGAAGAAAGACCGTATGGAAGACACATACACACATCCTTTACATATCTCACTCTCTACCTATACATGAGCAAGCATACAGGAAGCTTCACAGAGATCGAGTAGACCGCTTTCACGATGACAGTCTCCTCTTCCTTCTTCCTTTCTTCTTCACTCTTCTTCCTCTCCACTCTTTCGTTCAAATCGACGCGGAGAATGAAGATCGTAGGGGGACTTATATTTGCTCAGCACCCCTCGCAACAACGTAACATCTACACACACATCGTGACCACCAGAAGGTCTTCATTGTAGAGAAGCCGAAGAGAAACTCTTCGTCTTCGGGGGCACGTTAGGAAACAAACTCTCTCCTTATTCACAGTCTTCACGATAGCTAGCTAGGACAATCTGTCTCTTCAATCATAATCCTCACGAGAGCTAGCTACAGCTGCTTCCTACATACATCTCCCTATGGATGGATGATAAGAAAAAGCCAATGTGTTGAAGTCCCAAACCACCACAAGAGAGGCGACATCAGCAGCCTTTCATCTACACCTCTCTCTATAGATGATCTTTCTTTCTCCTTCTTGTCCTCCCCCCCACCGTCTCTTGAAGCCTTTCTCTCTCTTCTTTGTCGAGCTGTTCTCCGTCGCAAAAGAAAGAGAGAGAAAGAAGAAAAGAAAAAACCGCCGTCGGGGTGCGCGCATGGAGATTTCTCATATCGATAAGACTAGTGACCATAGAGTGGTCTACTAAAAGAGCAGATGAGGAAGTAACTAGGGCGCAGGCAACAGACCGACAACTGCAACAAGTCGATAGAGCCCTCTCCCTCTGTAGCAGACCCTCCTATAAACTATACGTAGACTTGGCGTCTGTACATACTCCTAAAATACATGTGAAATACATGCATTTCTACCTATGGTTAACACGCATGTATCTGTAGAAGAAGATGAAGACAGAGAGAGAGACGTCTAAGACCATATCTCTATTCCCTCCCTAGTAGTAAGAGTTGAGGGCGAAGAGCTAGAGATTCATCGTAAGAAGAACCCCTTTACTATCCACTCTTGTTCTTATCGGGATTCTTATCAAAGGGGATCTCCTCTTGGAGAAAAGCTGTTGTGCTTAACCTGCTGGGGGTGTCTACGAACTTCTCTTGTCATGGACACGGGAAGAGAGAAGGTTCCTTATTTGAAAACGCTCTGGAATATTTTTCTCTTGAGGAGAAGAAAGGAAGACGATAAGCCACTCATTCATTCCCTGCTGTCATCTTGTTGTCCCAAGAGAAGGAGATAGACAAATCGCTGCAGTGTACATTCTTGTAGAGCAAGAGGTAGACAAGAATCTTCAATCATGTCTACCATAATGCTTTGTTTATGGGGCTGAGTGACATCCCCCCCTGTCTCTCTTTCATTCTCAATTCTCTTATGATCCTCTTCTTCTTCTCCATCATTGTCCTCATCAATCCCTTTACTTCTTCTTCTTCTTTCTATCACGATGACCTTTTCTTCTCCTCTTTTCCGCTGGTTCAAGATGTTCTTCATCTTTTCTTCTTCTTCGTCTTCCTCTCGCCCTCTGTCTCTTCCATTTGTATCTTTCATGAGTTTTCTAAAGAGCTCTGTATTCTCAGGAGAGAACAGCGTGACTTTCGGAGAAGAAATGTTTCTTTCTGGATACCCAGCAAGAGACTGGGTGAGCGACCTCTTCTTTTCTTCTTCATTCCTCAGCAAGAACAGCAACCCCACACTACCGTCTTTCCAAAGAGGAGACACCTGTCTCTCTCTTTCCTTTTCACAATCGACAACAACATCTTGACACCTGCTTTTCGTCTTTTCTTCCTCTTTTGCTTCTTGAGTCTCTGAAGAGATAGAAATCTTTTCTTCACATGAAGCAGTAGAGAGAAGGTTATCAAGTGGGCAACAGATGCATGCAATTCTCCTCACTGCTTGTAATGCTGGACCTATTGCTGTCGACTGACTTTCTCTCTCACTTGTTCTCTCATCTGTTCTACCTACTTTCTTTACTTCTTCTTCTCCTTCAGAAGACTGTCTTCTTTCTCTTCTTCTTCTTCCTCCAGAGGTACGAAGACTTGAGAAGCATCTTTCTTCTGATTGAAGTAGAGGTTTCCCTTCCTGCTTTGGCTCTCTCATTCTAGGAGAGGAAAGGAACTTGACAGGTCCGAAGAAATGGGGGGAGCTTGAAATAGTTGAAGAGGTAAGAAAAGAAGAAGAAGAGAAGGTTTGTAGAGAATGAGAAGACGTTGCTGCAGAAGAAAAAGAAGAGAGCGGAATGATGGGAGAATTTCTTGAGACCAATTCATGTGTAAAAGACAAAAGGAGACAGGAGGATACAAATGCTGTATAGGGAGGATTCGGGTGGTGTACATACACCGGAGTATGTGTATCTATCATCTCTAAATGACATCTTTCACATAATCTTCTTGCAAGAGGTATAGACGTCGTTTCTCTTTCTAAACCGACTCTTGTTCGTCTCTCCTCTTCCCCATATATCTTTTCCTCTTCTTTCTCTTTCTTCTTCGCTTTCCTCTGCTGTCTCTCTCCACCTTTTTCTTCTCTCTTTTCTTCTTTTTCCATCTTAGTGGTCTTCTTCCTTTCTTTTCTCTTACCCTCCTCGGCAGACACCGCACGAAGAATTCTTCTCTCATTCATCGTTTCTTCTTCTTCTGTCTTTTTCTTTACTTTCTCGTTCTTTTGATACCCTTCCATGAAGCAACATGACTGAAGAGCTTCAGCGGCTCTCTCAGCATGATATAAGGCAGATCGAAGCTTGCCTCGTATCTTCATACGAAGGGATAGAGACAGATTCTTACATAACAACACCTCTCCTCCTAGCCCCGTGATATCTCTACTTGTTCCATTACCCCTTCTTCTTCTTCTACTTGGTATTAAACTTCTGTTCTCTCGATTTCCTTCTTTTCCGGTTCTATGAGGATGTTTCTTCGAGTGTACATACACCTCACGAAGGGCTATAGAAGAGAGAAAAAGATGAGCTAATCCAGCAGCATTGTGTACAAGAAGACGTTGGCAACCGAATTCGATATGATCTCGGCATATCCCTCCTCTCCTCCCTTGCAGCTCCTGTCTCCACATCTCTACAGGATCACCATGTTCCTCATTTCTAATCACGTCAGCTCGGCATCCATACGTCAGCAGAGACAGACGATGATAAAGAGAAACAAGAAGGGATTCCTGCACTTCATACAGTTCTACGACTCTCTTCAAACTTGTCTCCATCTTCTCAAGTAAGAGAGAAACTGTTGTATCCTCTTCTTCATCTACATCTGGTTTATCTTCATGTGGAGAACAGGGAGTGAGAGACTTCTCTTCTTCTTCTTTCTCTTCATCTACTCTATCTCTCTGTTCGATCTTCTCTTCTTCTTTCTCTTTATCCATACAAGATTCCCCGGATAGAACTCCTCCTCCTCCTCCTCGTGGTTTGCCATGAGTGCTTTCAGCTTCTTTTCCTGTCTTTCTTCTTCCATCTCTTCTTTCTTCTCTGCTTTTCACGGAGTCAGCAGAAGCCGAGAAGCTCAGGTCTCTTAGTGTTGCAGTCTGGAGATGTAAGAAAGGAAGCAAACCGAAGGGAAGTAGACTCACTACTTCTGACGCATACCAGCACTCTTCTAATCGACTACTACATGATGTAGAAGAAGAACAAGAAGGAGGAGAAGAAGAAGAAGAAAGGAGAGGGGTATCTGTTGTGAGATGGCCGTTCAGATTCCTTTTCTTCTTCTTATCATTCTCTCTTGTTCTCTCCTCCTCACATGTTGACAAGGGGATATCTGCATGGTCTTTCTTCTTCTGCTTCTCTTCCTCTTCTCTACCTTGTTCTTTTTCTTCTTCTTCAGCTTCTTCTTCTCTTCTTTCTTGTCCCCTCTCCCTTGTAGTAGGGGCACTCTTCACTGCATGCCTCTCTTTCTTCATTGTAGAAATCTCTTTCCTGCTCTTCGTATCTCCGTCACTAGACTCCTTCCTTCCATCTATCTTCTTTTGATCTTGTTTTCTCGTCTTTGAGTAAGAAGAAAGCCTCTCACTTTCTCTCGAAGAATGAGGTCGGACTAAGAGAGGAATAGCCTTCAACTGCCACCGTACCAGGTAGATATAAAGACATGCAAGGAGTGTACATACACCTCCATGAAGTCTTTTCAGCTCTATCAACTCCTCATCATTCCTGTCGTTGTTAAGAGAGTGTAAAGAACAGAAAAGACAGGAATCTGGAGACCCCTTGATGCTATCATTCTTCATGCCGAAAGACTCCTCTCTTTCATCCTTTTCGACTCCTCCTTTTATCTTCTCTCTCCTATCTTTCTCATACGCCGTATCTGCTTCTCCAAGTTGTCTCACCCCAGCCGTCACCTCCTTCTTCACTTTCTCCAAGCTCCGCTCTTCTTCTTCTTGTCCTTGAACTATAATCTCTTCTTCGAGTGAGACAGCACCTCTTGAAGAGGAACATGAAACCGCCCTTGTTCTCTCCATGGCACTAGAAGAAGAAAAAGAACACGCGGACAAGGGCTTTGAAGCTGTCGAGGGCTGCTGTCTTTTCTGATAGGCATGCAATGTTTCTTTCCTCTTCGATGCACTGCGAAAGGATGAAGAAGAGAAAGACGAAGAAGAGAAAAACGAAGATGAGAGAAGTGGTTGCGGAGGAAGAGGTCTAGAGAGTCGTTCTTCTATAGCACAATGGAGTCGTCTCTCTTGTTGTTCTAGTCTGGATATACACTGGAGAAGTATCGAGAGATGTCGATTCTCTTCATCCGAGAAGAAGGAGAAGGATGATGAGGGCAACACCGAGAGAGAAGAAGATCTCTGTTGCCGTTCTTCTTCTTCTTGGTCGTTTTTTTTTTCTTCTCTTTCTCTGATTGTCCCACATGTTCCTCTGTCTTTCCGAATCACCATGCCTGAGGCCCTCACAGAAGAATGAAGAAGATCGGAGCCAGAAGAAAAGTACCCTTTCTCAGCTGCACGTAAAAGAGATAGAGATATCGATATGACAGAGTCATGCTGTCCTCCTGACGTGAGAGAAGAGAAGCCGTCAAGCATTGAAGAGAAAGATGGAGAAGAAGAAGAAGATACGGAGAGACATGTACAGTATCTCTCGAGAAAGAGATGGAAACGTGAGGAAGCAAAGGAAGGATAAGACAAAGAAGAAGAAGAGAAAGAGAATGGAAGAGAAGAAGAAGAGGACGGCAGATAAGCTTTATCTTCTTGGGCGAGAGACGATGAAGAGAAGGAAGAGGAACAACCTAAATATAGAGAGCGGGGGGCCCTAGCATCCTTGAGTTTTAGAGAGACTTGCTTGAAGTTAGACGAAGAAGAGGAAGAAGAGAAAGGAGAGAGAAAAAGAGGTTGAAGAAGAAAACAAGAGAGTGCGAGATGAAGATCTGAAGCTGCTCTAGTATCTCCAAGAGCTTCAAACAGCTCTATGCCCTAGAGGAAAGGAAAGAAAAGAAGAAAGGAGGACAGAAGAAGAAGATGAAAAAGACGTCCAGAGTGTTAAACAGTCTATCTGCCTATTCATCAAAAGAAGGACAAGGGGAGAGAGTGAGTTAGGAAAGAAAGAAAGACCGAAAGAAAGACACGAAGTATCTTCTATCAAGGAGTCAACCCATAGCAAGATAGAAGAAGAAGAAGATCATGAAGAAGAAGAAGCAAAGACATCCCTCACGTCAAGTGTCCTTCGGGGCTCATCTCGGGTCGGCGAGATAGCTCAAGACATGCCAAACACATGCATCCGTCGATACACGAACCAGACACGCATCTTCTCAACATAGACATACACAAAGACAGATTAGAGACAGCTAGATCGATAGACAGACTAAAGATAGATAGATAGATAGATTGAAGATAGAATGATAGATTAAAGATAGATAGATAGATGGAGATAAGAGATAGATACCTGTTTACAATGAATGATGGCTTTGGTGGTTCTTCCAGTTTCTGCGTAGAAGTTGCCTAGGTGTCCATAAGCCTTAGCAATGATCCTCTTTGAAGCATCTTCAAGCTCTTCCGTAGTCGCTTGATATACAACACCCATCGCCTTCTTCTTCTTTCTCTTTTTCTCTTCTTCTTCTTCAAGTCTTGTCTTCGTACCGAACCTCTCTCCTTCTCCTTGACTCTCTTCTCCTACAGCCTTTCCGAGCTGCATGAATTTCTTTCTCGCGACTTCATGACGTCCATCTTCTTCGTGTTCTCTTCGTCTCCCCGTCATCTGCAAGAAGAACTCAGGAGATCGCCTATCATCTCGATCAGTCTCTATCAAGAGACCCGCTTTCGTTTCCTGTCTCCTCTCCTCTTCGCCCCCTTGTCTCTCTCTCCGTGCCTTCATCGCCTTCTTCTTCTTGTCACGACGGGTGTTCTTTTCCAAGCCTTCTCCGCAGGTCGCACGAATGAGATCTCGAGCTCTCGCACAGATATGAAGAGAACGCAGGGAGAAGCGAATAGAAAGATTTAGTAGCTTCTCTCGGTCAGGTGCCACTGTCTCTTCTGTAAGAGGTAGCCAAGGCTCACTCCAAAATGGATGACCTAGACTCTCCTCAGAGGAAACAAGAGAAGAAGAAGAAGAGATGACTTGTCCTAGTCCCTGGTGGGTTGTAAGTGCTGTCTTTCCTTCTTCTTGTGAATCTTTCTTCTTACTTTTCTTCTCCTTCATCTTCTGTTCAAATGGCAGGCCATCTCTATCCAATGTACCGAGGGCCCAGGAGGGAATAGCAAGAAAGGCATTCTTAAGTAAACAGGAACACGAAGAACAAGAAGAGGATGAAAAAGGAAGACAACTTTTTCTCTCTTCTTTCTTTTCTTTCTTCTTCACACAGTCCCAGATATACCTTCCTCTCCCTTCTCCTGCCTCTCCTGAAGAAGCTTCCTCGTGACACCATGATGCCCCACACGTCTTTCTCTCTCTCACGATGATCCATTTCTTTCTCTCTTTGTCCACGGATGTCTCCATGTCTCCTTCCTCTTTACATCCCTTTCCGCTTTTCTGTGTATTTCCAGAAACAAGCGCGTCGCAGTGACTTTTGGGAGAGGGAGGAGACATCTCAGAGCACGTGACTGTCGTATGTGACGAGGGGGACGCTCTTCTACACAGGCATCCTCCACCCTCACATCGAGTGAGATAATGAAGAGAAATCTCAAGGAGGACGTCAGAAATCCATCGACCGAGAGACGCTGTAAGAATGTACTTCTCCACTTCTTCTTCCTCTTCTCTTCTTCTTCTTCCTCTGCTCCCTACCATCTCCTCTTGATAGACAGGCGCCTGTCCGTCACGAGACCTCCCTACAAGAGATGGAGAGATGCGATCAACCGCCGACTCTGGGGCATGAGAAGAGCCATACAGAGATGAAGATAACGAAGAAGAAGAAGGGTGGCTTTCATGAAAATGAAGAAGTGGAAGACGACTAGGATGGCTCGGAGTAGGAGGGAGTGAGGGGTGATGCCTAACATGCTTTTGGTCAGGAAGAAGAGGAAGAAGGAAAGACGAAGCAAGAAGGAGATGTTGGAGAGTCTTGCCTAAGAAAGAACAAGATTGCGATTCATCTATTCTACTATGTCTATGAAGATTTCTATCACTCCTCCTATGATCATCCTCTCTTTTCTCTCTCTCTTCAGATTCACCCTCTCCTTTCATCTTCTTCTTCGTTTCTTCTTCTTCTTCTACAGAATGAAGGCGCATCTTGGCAAGTTCAGAATGGGGAGACTGTGATCTTTCGACCGTCTTCTTCGTTTTCGTCATCTTTTCTTGTCGAAA
The DNA here is from genome assembly GCF_002600585.1 of Cystoisospora suis. NCBI lineage: Eukaryota > Apicomplexa > Conoidasida > Eucoccidiorida > Sarcocystidae > Cystoisospora > Cystoisospora suis. The sequence goes on from NW_027153870.1 coordinate 20,281, forward strand.
GACAAGATGCTTCATCTTGGTCTCCCCGAAATCTGTCACATCTTCATAGGCTCCACTCCTGCAGTTCCCCAGGTATTCATCGCTTCTATCCCTGCTTCGATTTCCACAACGACTAGGGGTGTATCTTTCTTCTCCTGTCTTCTCTCTCGTTCTTCTTCTCTCTCCTAATACATTCGTCTGACCTTCTTCCTCTTCTTCTCTTTCGCTTCCCGGGGCTGAAGAGTCTCTTGGCGAACTTCGGCCTTTCTTGACGAGAGAAGGACATGATGAGAGGAAAAGACTCGCATTCTCATGATCTCTTCTTCTTCTCCTCCTGCGTTCTTCTTCTTCTTCTCGCCATTGATAGTGTTGTTGATATGCCATATAAGCAAGAGAGAGATGTACACGGAGAAGCTTCATTTTAAGACGTCGATGCATGCGGTCAGAGACTGAGACGTACTCTGCCGTCATGATCCACGGCTGGGGCTTCTTCATCTTCCCCTCCTTCAGATCTTCCGTCTCTTCTGTTTCTTTCGTACATGACAATTCTTTCTCTCTCCTGTCCGTTAGTCTTTTTTCATCGAACTCAGTGAAAGGACATTCTCTTTCTTCTATTTGCTTGATCTTTCCATCCGTTCTTTGCAAGTTCTTCTCCTCTTGATCTCTCCCTCTATTCGCCCTGTCTCCTTTATATGAGGAGAGAGAGGAGATACACTGCCCGCCATTCTCCTCGTTATCGTCATCCTCATTCCCGATGCTCCTTCTTCTTCTACTTGGCTCTCTACGAAATCGATTGAGAGATGAAGAAGTCGATAAGTGAACGACACGCATTAAGAGTTGTCCTGCACGTCCTAGTGTGTGTTCTTGTGCCTGCCATAGTCTATCAATCTTCTCTAGGACAGAAGACGAAGAAGATGAAGATGAAGAAGAAACAAACGAAGATATGAAGGTGATCTTCTCATCTCTTTCCGATCCTGTTGCACCTCCGTGATTCAAGGCTCTTTCGTCTTCTCGTCCTTCCCCTCTTACTCTACTTCTTCTAGAAGGCTTCACATGAACCCCATCTTCTTTCTTCTCTCTTTCTCTCTCTTTCTCTAATGGTTCTTCTTCTCTTTCTCGTCCTCTCCCCCTTCTCTGCAGTTTCATCGTGATCTCTTCCTCTTCGTTCTTTCTGTAGTTACTTGGAAGTCTATCGTTATCATCATCCTTACTAGGAGAAGAAGACGATCTTCTTCTCTCTCTCTCGCTTATGACGTCTTGTTCTCTTGCTCCTTTTTCACGCTTCATCGTCTCTGAGAACGAATCTTTACTCTGTATATACACCTCCTGTTGTACTTGCTGGAGGAGAAGAAGAAGCTCATAGTGCTCAACAAGGAATGTATCAGCTAGCATTTCATACGCTGAGGCCGCAGTCATGGTCTCGATGAACTTCCCTCTTTCCTCTGCCTTTCTTTCTTTCATAAAGCACACACAAGAAGGAGCTGCAGATAAAGACGAAGAAGAGAAAGAAGAAGCGAAAGAAGAAGAAGAAAGCAGAATAGAAGACGGAGTCTCACTGCCACCTTCATCATCTTCAGCAGTGAGAGGAGGAGAAGAAGGAGATAACGTCGTACATACTCGGAAGTGTATAAGAGCCCGTATCAACAAGCGCCTAACCAGCTGACGTCGTCGCTCTTTATCATCTTGACGAACGAAAGAAAGAAAGTTAGACGGGGGATAAGAGAGATCTCCACGATGAGATGTCTGGTGCTCGCCACAAGAAGAAGAAGATAAGGGACGAAGTCGAGTAGATATTTCATTCTTGATCGAAGAATGGAGAAGACTTTCCCCTTGTGGCGAAGAGAGAACAGGATGCATATGATTGGAGAGATTTTTCCTGAATTCTCCGTATATAAGCCGATCTCGTGAAGGCATATGTGGATGCTTAGTCGTGATCGTAGCAGGAGTCGGAGGAGTAAGAGAAGCAGCATATAGGTGACTGAGCTGATTAAGATACATTGCCCGCTGTTCTTCTATACATGAAGAGGAGGAAATATCTAGGTTCATTTTTGTGGAAGATGAAGAAGAAGGAGAATAACGAGGAGGAGTCAAGCTGCTTCTTTTCTCGCGTACTTGTAGGAGATGACTTCCCTTCATCGCAGTTGATCTCCCTTCGCCCCTCGAAGAAACTTCTTCTCTTCTCTCCTCAATTATCTCACTCGTCTCTGCTGTTTCACTCCCCTTGTTCGCTCGAGAGGCCACCTCTTCTGAAGGCGAAAAGGATCTTCCCTGTATACAACGAGAAAACGAAGATGAAGAAGGCGAAGGGATAGTAGATGAAGCATCTTCATGGCATGAGTGAGAAAGTCGAGAGGGAGACGCCGTAAGAGCTTGAGACGGGGGAGGGTCTTTACGTGTTTTTTTTTCTCCTTCTTTGAGATGTAGAGCATAAAGATCGTGAGTGTTGGATGAAGGGAGAGAAGTCGACAGTAGCGTCATAGCTGCTTGTACACAAAGGACACCTGAGAGCCTATGCATGCGAATTCTGCCTTTCGCACATTTCTTTTCTATCTCTTTTTCTCTCTCCATGATCATCATTATCTCTTCAGCTTCTTCTATATCTCGTTCTTCTTCCTCTTCGTCACTCTCATCATCTTCTTCTCCTTCTCCACCGCAGGGTGTTCCATACAAACCTGTCAAGAGAGGATGAGGTGGAGACGGGAGATTCGGCTCATAGAAAGCTCTTGTATCCAAGAAAACTAGCTCATCTAAAGGAGAAGGCAAAGAGAAAATATCATGATGACAGCATGAAGGAATCGAAGAAGAAGAAGAAGAGAGAGAAGAAGGTGGTGACGGTTCTGGTATGAAGATGGTATGAGAAGGAGGTCCTTCGAGGAGAGACGTTCCACTTGCTTGTTCACATCTATCATACGTCAATGCTAGTAAATGACGCGGCTGATGAAAGTGTCTCCCTCCTTCTCTTCCTTTCCCAACGGCAGCTAATCCTTCAGCCAGAGGTGATCTTCCCCGAAGATAAGCCGAAGTAGAAGAAGGAGAACAACAACCGGATGAGACGGCTCTTCCTCTCCCTTCTCCAACTACCCTTCTTAGACTTCGTTCATGTCCTCTCCATCTGTAGTGCGTATCGGTGTGAGCATAGGGAGATGAAGAGTCGAGATATGAACGTCTGGTAGATGCTAAGATGTCCTCCCACCCTAGGATATCACCCCTACCTCTTGATAGGATAGAGGAAGAGCTCGAGGAGGAGGAAGAGGAACAAGTTGATTGATATGAAGAAGATAAAGCCCCAAGAAGAAAATCAAGACAGTCATCGATATCTCTCACTACTGCTACTCCTCCTACTCGCCTTCTCTCAGATCTTCTAGGTGAAGTATGAGGAGTGAAGAAAGAAGAGTATTTCGATCGAGTAGGAGAATGAGACGAGAAGCCCCCCCCGTCACTTGCATACGGATTCTCAAAGTTGAAGTGAGGAGAAGAAGAAGAAGATCTTCGTCTTCTTCCTCGACCTGTTTCTCCTGGTGATGTGAATCTTTTTCCTGAAGTGTCTTGTCTTTTCCTAATCTTTCTGAAGAGAGTGGAAAGAAGAAGAATACCTTGAAGACATGACTTCGCTGCTTGAGAGTATCGACGTGACGCAGGGCCCCCCTCTGATGGATCGATGGTCTCCTGTGTAGAAGAAACGCTCTTCCCTTGTGTCGACGGTGAGCATGCGGATGATGAATAAATAGAAGAAGAGGAGCAAGAAGAATCTACAACAGGATAAAGAGATATAACTTGGATAGATGGGATCGAACTTCTTTCTTCTACATTTTCGCATGCACTGAGAAGGTAAAGACCTGTAAGAAAGTTCCAATCAAGGTGGGGACGTTCATCATCTCCCTCACGGAAAGCATCACCTGTCATGATATGAAGTAACAAATGCCATAGCCAGTCTTCCTCTTCATAATGATAAGAAGAAGACTCCGCTTCTCTTTCTTCTTCTTCTTCTCTATCGATGTCTACTTCGACTTCGCCTTCCAGACTCGTCCTCTTCTGTTTCTTCTTCTCATTCTCTTCTGCTTCCTTCACCCTTTCCTCTTCTTCTTCTATACAGTCGACATACACATCTGATTCCTTATCATCGTCATCATGGTCCAGATTTCCTGCTCTATAGAAAGAAGAGAATCTAAAAGGAGAAAAGGAAGAAGAAGAAGAAGAGTAGAGACTCGGTTGTCTCTTGCCACTACTCATGGAGACTCCTGTGTCTTGTCTTTCATGATATCTGCTTAGAGACAGCTGGGAATCTTCCGATAATAATGTTGTAATAGAAGACCTTTCCCCTCTTCCTTCCATGGTGTCGATGCCTTTCTCATCCTTATAGAATGAGGACGAATCGACACTTGAGAGACTGAACTCTCTCACACTGCTATCACTAGCTGGTATACAACCTCTGTCTCGACGTCTCCTTGCTTTAGATTCATCTCTTCCGTAGTCATAGCCATCTCTGTTTACGGAGGAAGATGAAGAAGCGCAGGTATCTTCTTCATCTTCATCGTGACTTGTGTCGCTGTCTATGAACTTAGTATCTCTCATATCTCCTCCTGACGAAAGCTCAGTCTCTGAGTAGTGGAGCTTCTCGCTATGTGATAGAGAAGAGTGAGGCTTCTTGGTACTTGAGAAAAAAGGAGAGAGATGTCGCCTATGTCGATCGTGAAGAAGCTTCACATCGAAGAGGGGGGACTGCCGTTCTCCTTTGCTACTACTACTACTAGTAGGCATGAATGAAGCCGATGAAGAGAAAGATGATCGAGTCTCTTTCTTGCTTTCTGTGTGGACATGTATCGGTGAGAAGAAGTGCGAGGGAGTAGAGAGCAAGAGATGACTAGGCTGCTGACGATGAAGATGAACTAGAGAAGAAGAGGAAGAAGAAAGAAAAAGTTCTTCTCTCCAGCATTGAAGAAGAGAAGGCAGCTTTGGGATATCCTCTACGGATATACATCGATAACCTAGACATCGAGAAGCAAAGTTCTGAAGACAGAGACCACGACAGAAAGAAGAGATAGATAGATAGATAGATAGATTGAAGATAGATAGATAGATTAAAGATAGATAGATAAAAGATAGATTAAAGATAGATAGATAGATTCATGTGCGTGTGAACTCGGAGTGACTCCACAGTCTCTAGCTAACATTCCCTCGATATGCACAGGTACGTGGGCATAGACCCATCCACCTGCTGCTGAGCCGTACAAATACACATAGGCACCATATGGAGATGTTCTTCCTCTCCAAGAGATGACAGGAGTCTCAAGTCAAACCTGCAAGGAGCTGCCTGATCAAGACACCCCAGATTTACCTTCCCTCCCCTCGGAGTTGAACCCCCTACAGACTCACCGACAGACAGAGAGACGAAGAGAAAGAGAGAGAAACTGCACGTGTACCTATCTATGTATGTATCTGTCCATTTATGCGTCTATCTACCCATGTAACCAGTCAAGACGCTACTCCCTATAAGACGATTCCTCTCCTTTTCATACATGTACACCTCCAGACAGGTCTGTCATTTTCTCTCATATATCTTCTTCTTCTACTCTATTCTCTTCGTGTCTTCTTGACTTACAACACCTCCAAGAGGAACTGCCGAAGAGACCGATGAAGGTGATGGAGTCGCCGTGGTAGTTAGACAGACACAGAGAGTATCAAGCTGAAGATAAGTGCATGCAGTCCATAAGGCTTTAGACAGTCTTTCAGCAGGAGAAGACGAGACAAATACAGGGGGGGGCAGTCTCCTCTTGTCTTCCACTTTCTTATCTCTTTTATGGTCATCTCCAAGATACCTCCATTTCCCATCACCATTTCCCTTTTCTCTGTCATGTGCAACGTTGTCGTTCTTTCTTTCCTCTTCTTCTTTCTCCACCCCTAGTTCGACCTCTCTTCTCTCACTTGGACTTCCATCAGCTGCCTCCCATACAGTCCCTCTCTTCAAATGAAAAGATCCTCCGTGGACACGCCACGAAGAAGAAGAAGAACTTGCTTCTTCTTTACCTTCTTTATCTATACCTGACTCTCCGTTATCGATATGATGAGGCTTCAAGAAATCTCTCTCTTCTTCTTCTTCTTTCGCTTCTTCGTCATCAGTAGACCCCTCATGCCTGTTTTCTCCTTCTCTCCACACGTCCCTACAAGAGTCTAGTGGCACACAGTCCGGCAAAGGAGAAGAAGCACAAGAGGGAGAAGGGGGAGAAGAAGAAGAAGATACTGAGGAAAGACTTTCGACTTGTGCTTGGCCATGGTGAAGCTCATCGTTTTTACTGTCAAGACAACTCGCCTTGTTGTGCAGCTGGTCTTCTTCTTCTTCATCCTCTCTTTCTCTTTTCTGTTGGACAAACTGAGAGATAGAGAGTCCCTCTTGCGAATGAAGGGAGGAAACGGAAGAATGTACGGGTCCGGAACAAGAAGAAGAAAGGAGAGAAGCAGGAGAAGAAGGAGAACGACACACTGCTGCAGTCGGAGTATGAAAGAGATGAAAGAGGTCTATAGAAACTAGGCCTATACGTCGGCCCCTTAGTCGTCTCTCTTCTCTGCCTGGGACTAACGTATACAAGCCTTCTTCTTCTTCTCTTATCTTCAGCGGTTCCCCCTTTCTTCTCGACGTTTTTTTCTTCTTCTTCTTCTCTATCTTGTCATGTCTTCTTACATGTCCTTTCTCTTCATAAGATTCTACAGTCTCTTCACTATCTTTATCACTCATAGCCAGCATCTCTCGACTCACTCTCATCTCTCCTTCTTCTTCTTCTCCCCTCTCTCGGGCTAGGCGCCGAGGAGAAGAAGGACTACGAGCATGTCTCTTCGATGTGCTTTGACGGAGTTCAGAGAGAAACATAGGAGAGGAAGAGTGCGGCGATGGTAGAGCAGAGAGAGAAGAAGAAGAAGAAAGATAAGAGCAATGAAGAAGAAGAAGAAGAAGGAGTTGCTGGGGGAGCAGTCGTGAGAAGAAGAGATGAGGAGCAGAGTGACGGTATGAAGCAAGGAGATGATATAGAGAAGCTAAAGCAGAAGAATAGAGAGAAATCCTCGGATCAATTTGACTTAAATGAAAGGCCTTCTTTTCTGCGGTCTCGGTCTCTTCTTCTACATCCTCCTCGTCTTTGAGAAGCTCGAAGAGAAAGAAAGGAAGAAGAGGAGGTTCAGCAGCCTCGACTCCAGGGAGAAGAAGATCGTGATGCTCCAGGAGTTGACGTATCTTTTTCTTTGTGAAGTCTCTTACTATCTTTCTTCTCCTTCTATCAGCAGGAAATCTCTCATCTTCTTCCTCCTCCTCTTCATCTTTTCCTCTCTCTGTCTTTCTTGGACAGCACAAGAATGAAGACGAATACAGTCCTTCTTCCTCTTCTTTTCTTCTTTCTTCTCCTTCTACACAAGCGCCGTCGATCTTCTTCTCTTCTTCTTCTCTATCTCTGGTAATCCTAGTATGAGAAGAGGTTGGGACGACAGGGGGATGGCATAGAGGAGGGTGAAGACCTTTGCAATTCTTTTTTTTCTTCCCAACATCTTCTCCATCCTCTCTTTCTTCTTCCCCAACTTCTTTCTCCTGATCTTCTTCTTCTTCCTGATGTACATCTTCCTTCTCCTTCTCGTCTAAGAGGTGCAACAGCGGAGGTGAGAAGAAGAGAGGAGCCGTCCATTGAGAGAATAGTGGTGCCCCTTGTCCTTCTTCACCTGCTCGAGACGACGAAGAAGAAGAGGGTTCCTTACCTATTTTCTTCCACGACTTCTCTTGAGATTTATCACAGCAAAAATGAAGCGGACAGCTGCTGTAGGGACATGGACTGCGGCGAGGACTCGGAAGAACATCTACCTCACTCCCCGGAGAAGGATAAGAAGAAGAAGAGGAAGGCTTCTCATCTCTGCATTTGTGGTCGCTAGGAAGATGACGAGGAGGAGTCTGATCATAGGACAGGGAAGGAAGAAGAGGAGAGGTTGAACGTGAAGAACACAAGAAAGGACAGCGACGATGGTGACGATGATGAGGGTGACAAGGAGACACCTCCACAGACCCAGGAGGGGGGAGTATAAAGAGAGATGGAGAAGAAGAAGAAGGAGAGGAGGAGGAGGAAAGAGGATCAGTGGCGGTGAAGTATTGAAGAGACCGTTCATGAAGAGAAGAAAGAGACTCGAGAGACATAAGAAAGTTCTGAGCCGTAGAATCGCTATTGAAGTAGCCGTCCAAAGAGACCTCTTCTTCCTGACTCCCATGCAATCCGCGCGGACGGGTGTATGGAGGAGAACAGGAGTGACTGCCACTGCTGCTGCTGTGGCTCTTCAAGAATGGGATAGACGATGAGCTCACAACTAGAGATGGAAGTAAAGAAGATGAAGAAAAGACACCTGAGGAGCTCGAGGAGTCTTCTTGAGAAAGATGAGAGGGAGTATGCAGGGGATGACTGGTAGGGGAATGAAGAGAAGAGGGGGGACGAGAAGATAAGGGAAGCACATGTTGCAAGAAATCGAGGAGAGACGTCTTCTCTTCGAGATCCTCTAAAAAGCATTCTCGCTGAGAGATTTCCTTGCTTCGATACACCCCAGATGAGGATCCTGAGAAAGAAGAAGAAGAAGGAATGCCTTTATTAGTCTCTCTCTCCGTTGTTGACGTATCGCTATGACTATCACCGCGAGTTGGCATTTCTGCGCGTCTGCTATCTAGACTCTTCTGGAGGGGAGCACACAAGTCGATACTACTCATAGGAGAGTCTGCTTCACATGAGAAAGGAAGAAAAGGAGGAGGAGGAGGAGGAGAAAAAGAAGAAGAAGGAAAGAAAGAAGAGTGAAGGTGAGAGTAGTCTGTCGTCGATAAAGAAGAAGACGAACAAGAGGGTGGTGCTTCTGGATGATAAAGAGAAGAGGAAGAAGGGAACCTGCCGGCTGTAGAAGAAGAAGAAGAGATAGAGTTCGTGTTATTTCGCTTAGAATGCGGTTGGATCGTGAGATGGCTTGAGCGGTCTTCATGGAGTTGTCGACTCGAATCAGAGAGTGTGCTCGTCGGCTGTGAAAAAGTTTCTTCTCCTTCTCTCTTCTTCTTCTCTTCAGGGTGCGAATTGATTTGTACAGAGGGAAAGAATGAAAGAAGAGGAGACGTGCGCCCTGTTGAGCTGAGCGACTGCCCCCCTTGATCGCTATGATGGAGAGAGGCCGGCAGAAAGGATAGAGAGAAAGTCTCTTCTTCTCCTTGTTTCTGGAGAGATAAAGTAGAAGGCGTAGATACCGATGAATCAACATATGTATTAGTTGGCGCGAGAGAAGAATGAGAGAGAGGGGCACCTTGACTAGGCGCCGGAAGCGAAAGAAATTGAAGAAAAGAAGAGAAAGACGAAGAAGAAGAATCAGGAGAAGAAAGAGGATGAGGAGAGATAGGAGAGAAGAAGAGATGTTCGGGAAACTTAGTCTCTGCTTCTTCTTCTCTTTCTTGTTCTTCTTTCTCGCCTCCTCTCTCATTCTTGTTTGGAGCCTGAGAGAGAGGAGTTATGCTGGGGACTCTAGCCTCCCATCTATCACCACCTTCACGATCTCTGCTTCTTCTTGTTCTTCTCTTCGTTTCTGCTACTCGAACTTCGCCAGAAGAAGAAAAGCGAGTCAGAGGTGGAGGAGAAGAAGCACGAAGAGAGACTGAAGAGAAGCTCGTGAACCCTTCTGGAGATGTTCTCTGATTAGAAAGAAGAAGACCTATGCTGTCGTGGCTATGGAAAGGAGCTTTCTCTTCTTCAGTCTGAGGAGATATTGAACTGCAGCGGCGACGGCCTATAGGAGGACTGAGAAGTTGGGATCGTCTCCCCTTCTGTGTAGGAGCGTCTGTCGTGACTCTTTCTCCCACTTTTTCCTCATTCTCTCTTTCTTCTTCTCTTTGTTCTTTTTTCTCTCCTTCTCTTTTCTTCTCTGTCGAACCTCCACCCTGCGACGACGATGATAGGAATGACGAGGACGCTAGCACCGAAAGGCTGCCTGGAGAATCTCTAAGACTCGCCGACTTTAGTCTTGTTTTGCTTTCGGTTCTCTCTCTTTCTTTCTTCTTTTCCTCTTGCTGCTTTTCTTCGAATTCTGTTTCATCCAAAGCACTTTTTGTCACACTTGAAGTGTCTCCGATCATACCTAAGAAAGGTAGATGAACCCCCAGATCTCTGTCACCCGGAGGGAGAGAAGAGGAATGAGATATGCTTTCATCTTTGCTGCCTTCTCTCTTGTTCTTCTTTTCTAGCTTGTTTCTCTTGATCCATTTCTTCTTCTTGCTCTTCTTCTCTTGGTCGTCGTTGTCATATGGCTTAACTCCCTCATGATCTCTCCATTCATCGTCATCTTTCTCTTCTCCTAAAGAATAATACTGTTCTTCTCCTTCGCCCTTTTCATTCTCTCTCTCTTCTTCTTTCTCTTGAAATCTCGGCGAGGAATGTTTTCTCGGTAGACGAAGCGACAGAAGAGTTCCTCTCTCAGATATCTGACTCTCCTTGTAGATCTCGATCTCTTCGTTCATCTTTCTTTCTTTAGGTAGAGAACATTTAGAAGACGAAAAGGAGGAGGAAGGAGAAATATTAGGCCTATCTGCTATGAGAGAAAGAGAAGAGGACTTCTTCTCTTCTTGACTCTTCCGAAAGATAAAACTGAAAGGAGAGAAACCCTTAGCTGCCCCTCCTGACGAAGAAGAAGAAGAAGAGAGAGGAGGTTCTCCCATCCATCGATGAATTTCTAGGTCTTTCAGACATTCCCCAGGCTTACACGTCAACAGCCACTCGTACACAGATGGTTCAAAACAGCAGGAGATTTCTCTTCTTCTTTCTTTTCCTTCTAAAGAGAAAGAAGCAGAAACGGGGAGGGATGAAGATGAGAGAAAAGATTTCTCTCCACCTTCAGTTAAGGAAGAGGGGGAAGTAGAAAAAGACGCTTCTGTCAAGATGCCTCCAGAAGGACGAGAAGTTGAGAGAGATGACACATCATTACCAACAGCACCAGCAGCAGCAGAGGGGAAAGTCCATGAAGAAGAAGAAGACGAAGAAAAGGAGAATTGTTTCTTCTTTTCTATTGATTTGAGGTGAGGACAGAAGCTATTGTTCTGTTGACGAGGATTAGAGAGACTTCCCTGAAAGGACAGAAGAGAAGTCTTCCTCTTCTTTTCTTCTTCTATTGTGAGGCGAGAATCTTGTTCGCCTTGTCCTTCAAGCTGTTGAACTCCATCCGAGAAAGCATGACTATCTTTCGAGGGAGTCCTCCTTGATAATGAAGAGAATCTTCCATCCTCTTCTCTTCTTCTCTCTTCTTCTTCCCCTCTCCTCGCTTTTTTTCTCCTTTCTTCTTCTTCTTTAGCTCTCTCTCTTGTACAGCTTGACAGGGTATCAGCAGTCGTTCCATCATAGTCTTCTCTACGACGTGGAGAGGTTTCTTCTGAGAGAGGAGGAAAGGTAGAAGGTACCGTAGGAGAAGATGGGTGTACAGAAGTGATGCCAGGAGAGATGGATGGGAATGGCTTGTCTCTGGCGATCAGAAAGAGGCGGTCATCACGTTGAAGACTCGTGCGAAATGTCTGAGAGGAGGGAAAGGTGTCTATACACCCGGGACAGAAGGAGGTAGAAGCGTTCTCACATGGTTGAGAAAGAGATATTGAGCTTACCCCCTGAGACAAAGAAGAAGAAGAAGAGAAAATTTCATCGAGGCTTGTTTTCATTCGAGGCCAGTAAGCATGAGATGTAATGGTCTGATAAACGTTCTGTAGAATAGGAGTAGAAGAAAGGTTTCTCTTCTCTTCTACGAAAGCTTCAGCTGTACATACACCTCCTGAGGCTAAGGGGGTATGGTGGCATGGGATTTCTCTTCTTAGAAATTCTTTCTCTTTGGAAGCCCTATGATCATCTAGAAACCTTTCTCCTCTCTTCTCCATCATTGAAGAAGACCGAGGATGATCTTCTTCATCTCTATTCATAAAAAGTTCGAGTTGTTTCTCTCTTCGATCCTCTACCCATTCTTTCCTCTCGTCGTCTTGAAACTGTCTTCTCCCCTCGCTTGTTGCTGTCTGTACACCTGAACTGTCTTCTTGCGTCTCCCTCTGCACTGTACACACACCTGAACTTTTCATCTCCATCATCGAACCTGCTATACTACTGGAAGGGGCCAAAGGGAACGAAGAAGAAAAGGAAGACGAAGAAGAACAAGAAGAAGAAAAGGAGGAAGGAGAAGAAGAAGACGAGAGAGAAGAAGAAAAAGCTGAAGACGGTGACGAAGAAGATGAAGAAGAAGAAGACGAAGAGGGAGGACTCGAGGGAGGAGGTGAAGAAACTTCTTCCAAATCATCTTCTTCTTTTTCTTTCTTTCCTTCTTTTCTCTGACTACTCTTTTCTGGTTTCCTTGAATGAGCAGCACAACAACAAGAAGATGGAAGCGCTTGAGACGAAAGAGACGAGGAGGATAAAGACGAGCATACGGAGGAGGAGAAGAAGAAGATGACTTTACGAAGAAGCTGTGGAACTCGAGGAATACAAAGTCGCATGCTTCTTCCCCGTCTTCTATACCACACGAAAGTGAGACGAACGAACCTAGATTCACAGCTGCAACTCGAACGTGATACTGACAACGAAGTAGAAGAAGATGAGTCACACGGGGCAGGAGAAGAGTTAAGAGGAGAGGGAGAGTTAGGAGAAGGAAGCAAAGAAGAAGAGTTACAAGGAGGAAGTGTGCATAATGAACAAGATCTACAAGAAGAAGAAGACGAGATATCTAGGAGGAGTGCGTCATCTGAAGAAAGCGTCGGTTGCCTTGAAGGCATTGCTTGAGTCTTGATGACCTCCTCTGTATCATGACTTCTCCGACCCATGTTGACCTTCCTGTATCTCTCTTCTTTCTCTTCAGATCTATCTTCTCCTTCCTTTCCCCTACTTTTGTTCTCTTCCCCTCGTCTCCTTGATGACTCCCTGGCTTCTTCTTGCTCTTCATCTTCTTGTTCTTTGACTTCTCCCATTCCTCTCCGAGACATTTCTTCTTTCTTCTTCTTCTCACGATGTGAAGAGTCCTCAGTCGAAAAACCCGTAGCTTCTCTTCGTCTTTCTTTCTCCCCCTCTACTCTTGTTTCTTCTACTTCTCTCTCCTCTTCTCTCTCTATGTAGGTGGGATGCTCCACACTCTCTCTCAAAGACATCTTCCCACGACACGACGGGCACTCAAGAGCAGAAGGGCAAGAAGAAGAAGAAGAAGGAAAGACTTCATGAGAAACAAGAAAACGAAGAGAAAGAAAAGCATCAGCTGTCCCCCTATTGGCGACTTTAGCTAAGAGTGGATCTTGAGGTATCCTCGAGGAGATCTCTCTCAACAACTCGGGTGGGTATCTCTCTAAAATAACTCTCCTCAGATGAATTGACGATGAGGAGAAGGAGGAAGAAGAAGAAGAGCGATCCTCTTTGCTTCCCCCCCTCTCACCAGGTGGCTTGCCTTTACTTACACACCTCCCATCATTGCGAAGAGAAGAAGAGAAAGAAGAGGAAGACGGTTTTCTATGTGAATGCCCTCTGGCAGGTCTAGATGAGAAAGTTGAAGAGATCTTTTCATCTTCTTCTTCTGCGATCTTTTGTATAGAGTTTCTTACTGGCATAGGAGCAAGAGGTAGAAAGACACTTATCAGACTCACTGGTTTCGCTCTTTCTTTCTCATTCTCTCGTGGATGAAAGGCTTCTCTTAACAAAGAGATATCTCTCTCCATGCCTCGATTCTTTCTCTCCTTCTTCTCAGGCACAAACGTAGTAGCAGGAATGAAGCGGGAAGAATCTTTGACGAAACTTCTCTCCTCTAAAGAACAAAGAGAAGAAGAAGAAGAAAGGTGCGGTGACCTTCCTTGTGGAAGAGAGAGAAGATTCGATTCTCCTTTTGATCTTCCCCGCCCCCATGAGATCGCCATTCCATTAGAGCTCTCTTTCAAGTCTCTTCCACGCGAAAAATCGTCGCTCTCTTCTTCTTCTCCTTTGCGGGTAGATGCGAAGGGAAGCATCCCCTCTACTTGGTTCTTTCCTAACGAAAAAAGACCATCTCTTCTTTCTCCTTTCTCTAAAAGAGGCGCTCTTCTTTCTATAGCTCTTTCGACTTTCTTATTGCATTGTGAAGCTAAGAAATTCTCACGTCGATGTCTATCATCTGAAAGAAGAGGGGCAGGAAAGCCAAGAAGACTCTTGCTTTGCACATGTGAATCTCCTCTCCAACAATAGGTATCATATGAACGAGGTGTACATACACCACCTCGTGAATCGGAAGACAACTCTTCTGTATAACAAGCGTTAGAGAGGCAGCTAGCCATTCTCTTCTCTCCACTGCCGGCTAAACCTCGACAGTGATCTGCTCCTCTCACATCGTCATCATCGTGACCTGTATACGTATGTGAAGAAACATGATTGAGAAGGAAATTCTCTCGTTTTCTATCGGAAGTTCGACAATCCCCTCTTCCTAAATCTACTCCTTCTGTCATCCCACGAGGTGTATGTACACCCCAATTTCTAGAATGACCATCACCACCTCCATCTCCTGAGCGATGATTGCGAACTTCCCGCCAATCTCTCACTTTTTTCTCTTTCTCTTTCATTTCCTTTTCTTCCTCTTTCTCTCGTCGCCATCTTTCTTCTCTCCCATGAGACTGATAAGAAGAAGAAGCAGGAAGAAAAAGAGGATGAAGAAGAGGAGGAGAAGAGCGAGGAGAGTGAAAGGAACTCATACTTGTTCTTTTTCTTCTTCTTCTTCTTTGGTTGTCTTAGAGCAGTCTCTCCTTTCTTTTCTTTCTATCTCTCTATTTGACGTACGGAGAAGCAGGAGAAGAAGAAAGGCATGTGACGATGAAGAAGAAGGAGAAACGACAAACTCTGAGAGGGGAATGTGAGTATATATCTGCTTGTTAGCTTATCTTCATTCTTATCCTAAAACGGACAGGCTGTCGTCGCCATCCTCTCCAAAGACGGGAAAGAGAGCGAAAAAGAAAAGAGAAGAATGTCTTGTGAAAAAGCTCTTCGATTCTCTTCTTCTTCTCCTTCTTCTTCTATTGTTAGTCATCACTCCCTCGCAGGAAACCCCACCTCCACTAGGCTACCCGCAACCATCCTATACATACATTCGTACAGTGTACATACACATACACTTGCTTCTATATATATGAAAATAGAGAAGCACGTCTACACGTACGTGTACATATTTCAAAAATGTCTGTATGTCTGTCTGTATCTACCGAGAGTATGAGGAGAGGAAAGAGGAGTAGAAGCCTGTCTTGACCACGATGCTAAAGGCGATGAAAGGAAGGCTAAAGGAGAGACAACTGATCAGGGGAGACGAGACAGACGTAGAACTCGATGGATCGGAAAAAAGAAGAGAGAGAACAACAAGAGAAACCTTTAGTGGAGAAAGGAAGTCTTGTGACGTGGAGAGATAGATTTCTTCACCTGAGCTTCATACCAAATGATAGAAAGGAGCACAATGAAGAGCATAACCCTTGAAAAGAGGAAGAAGAGAAATGGAGGAGAACAAGAAAGGAAAACATACATACGCGTAGCTAGATGGCGGGAAAGAAGAGTGGGGGTGCCCCGACTTTTGAGAGAGAAAAGAAAGAAGAAGAAGACACTTCCCTGATCGCACGCACTCTCCTCTCTTGTTCTCCCTACAATCTTGGAAGGAAGAAGAAAGGTTCATAAACAAAAGAAAAAATATGGAAAGAGAAAGAAAGAAAGAAAGAGGTAACAGAGAGTGATGGAGAGAAAGTGAATCTTGTGTGTATGAGGCTGTAAAGACACCAAGAGAGAGAGAGAGAGGTTGAATCAATCTCTCTAAAATACTCTCTAGTCAATCAATTCCAATGTGAAGAAGAAATGGATCACCTGTCTCCCTATCCTGCATCTCCAAGAATCTCCTTATGACCATATCAGCATCTCTTCATCCCTTCCTTTTTGTCGACAACTGTCTCCTATCAGAATCCCTCTAGTTTTATGAGTGTCGGCATTTCTCCGTATCTGTTCATAGACCTATCAGCCCCCCCCGGCCTCTATTCCACATCGAGTAGTTGTATCGATCTGTCTCGCTGTCTCCCTACATGTCTACTCGACCTCGCGTCATTTAAACCCTCGCAACGACCTTGCCAAGTATCTCTCTTCACCTCACTCTCCTCTCCTCCCCGACAAGTGTCTTTCTTCATCTCCGTTCAGAGACAGATAGATTAGAGAAGGGAGACGGCATTTCTTCGGAGAGACATCTCTCTTCATCGATAGGCATCTCGCCCTGCACCAACGGTCACCTCTCTTCCTGACAGAAGTCTCTCTTCAAGAAAGTTATCTCTCTCTCTCTTAATCAGGAGATATCTCTCGTTTTCAAGATTTGTCCGTGTCTCTTTCTTTCTTCTCACGCGGGTCTGAATGATCTGACGTCTCTACGTCATCTCTCTTCATTTCTTCATCTCTCACATAGGCAAACAAAAAGGACTACCTGTATTCCAAAGATCTTGACTCTATCTGTCTTTAGTCTCTCTATCTCATTCGAGAAACCCAAGAAGGGAAGAAAATACAGACTTCTGTACGTACACTTCATTGATTGAATCTCTCTATCCTTCTGAGACAATTTGCATCTTCTTTTCCCAACAAGAAGGAAGGAGCTCGAAACAAACGAACCTTTCAGTAGAGATCAAGGAAGTCTCATGTATGTGTATTCGACATATATGTGCTAGACAAGATCTCCCTCTCCCTTTCTTTCTTCTCTCTCTCTCTTTCTTAAAAAGCCGCGAGGCTCGTCATCTTTCTTCCTTTACATCTTCCTCTCTTGTTGTCTGCTTCTTCGGTCTTATACAAGAAGGCAAAGAAACAAGCTAACGAGGGTGGCATTTGTCTTCGCATGCACCTCTTCTCTTGGTCCCTCTCTTTGCACAACTTCTTCTTTTCATGAGAGTCGAGCAAAGATCATGCGAAGAGAGGGGAACAAAATAAGAAGAACAAGAAGAAGAGGGGCAAGACAACAAAACAATGGAGAGAATGGAGTCTCGTCTCACATTCTCTCTCTCTTCTTCTCTCGATCTTCTCCTTAAAGAAGAAAACAACAAGAAAAGGAGGAGGAACAAGGAGACCTTATTACCTCCTTCAATACAACGTATCGAACTGAAGCGTGGAAGGAAGAAGTGCAAGCCGGAGAGAAAGGCTGAGAGAAGAAGCAAGAGGAGAAAAGAACAAGAGAATGGCGATGAAGAAGAGGACAAGATGAGGTTCTTTTCGGTTAGCTAGCTAGAAGTATGAACAACAACGAGCAGGGAAAGACGTCATGTGTATATGAATGATAGAGAGGATGAATAGTAGATACATAGACCATACACCATGTTCTGAATGACCTTGTTGATATAGAAGATTACAAACCTCTCCACGAAGAAAGACACATCGAAGCAAAACAGAGAAGAACAGAAAGAAGAGATCATTCCCCGTAAAAAGGTCCGACTACAAGAAAACAACAAGGGAGGAGGGTGAAAGAAAAAGGAAAGGAATGAAGATGAAGGGGAAAAGGAAGAAACTCCTGTCTATTGGACTGGAGAAGAAAGAGAAGAAGACGTTGGAACTCCTGAAGGTCTCCTCAACAAGAACTTATCTGCAAATGCGAGGGGAAAGAAAGCAGAAAAAGAACAATTGAAAAGAAAAAGGAGAAAGTCAGGAGAAAGGAAAAGAAAGATACTCATTCACTTTCCCTTCTCCCCAGCTCTTGTCCTTCTTCTTCGGTTCTTCATTCATTCTTCATTTTCTCTACAAGACTCGCCTTTTACCGGCTATGGGTCGCTTCACAAATCGAAGCGTATCTTGAGCTTGTCTCTTTCTCTCTCGGGGGTTTGTCTCTCTGTCTTTCATTTCTTTCTTGCTTCACATCAAACAGAGAGAATGAGAAGAGAGAATCTCCCCTACCGCTATGAACACAAGGGAGAGAAACAAAGGAAGAAGCAACTAATGCAAGACAACCTCTCCTTCTCTACTAATCCAGAAGAGAATGGAAAGTCAAAACAAGATTCTCTCAACTCTTCAGATACGGATTTAGAGAGAGAGAGAGAAAGAAAGAGTTGAGAGATGGAGATGGAGAGATTGAGAGGGAGTTGGATTGCATGCGTTCTGATTGGTTCATCGCATGCCATGTCATCTAGCTTTTTGCGCTAGTTTGAGAGTGGGTGGATGGAACGGCATGCATGCAAATGGAGAAGGGTGAAAGAAGGCAAGAGAGAGAAAGAGAGAACAGCGAAAAGAAGAAAAGAAGAAACCAATTTGTACTAGAGAACAGGTGATTTATTTTTCTTTTCTTTTGAATCTGCAAAATGGCGGATGTGAGAAAGGCGAGAGGAAAGTGAGGTGTGCTCTCTCACCCCCCATCCAGAGAATATCCCAACGTACAGGGGAACTTTTCAGATGTTCGCATCTACGAGTGCATGTGTGTATCAAGAGAATGTATATCCTCGTAAGACTTTGAAAAGTTACTTGAGATAGGAACAGAATCTCTCAATTTGCCTCCAGACAATGCTTGGATCGTTCCATCCAACATGGCAGAAAGAAGAGAACACATTTTTACGGCTTTTCACTCGGGTGTACGTACACCTCAGCTACCCACTCTTCGATCATCCTCATCGTCTGTACTCCTCCCTTCCACCTTTCCTTTTGTATGAGTCAAGACGAGCGAGGGGTGTATGTACACCCCAGTGACTCTTCTGCACACCTTGCCCCTCTTTCTGTGGAGTTTAGAAGAGAACAAGATCAGTCCAGTCCCCTAGGTGTAAATAAACTTCCTTTCCTTCTTCTCCCTCCTCTTCTAAACATATACCACGAAGACAAGGAGAGAGAAGGGGAGGAACAGAAGAGGATGAGGAGGAATCTGAGACCCCTTTTCTTCTTTTCCTCTCTCGTTTTCTTCCTCCAGACCCTTTCCATCGATTGAAGGAGTTGAACTTCTATTCATCTCTCTCGTCTTCCTCCCAGTCTCTCTCTCTTCTTGTCTCTTCTAATCTTTCTTAGAAAGTTTTCTTTCTCTCATGGTCGTTATCAACATGTTTAGACTTCTCACCACTAACGTCATTCCTACTGCTTCCTCAGTCTCTTCCTCTTCTTCTCCTCTCTCTCAACCTCACTTGGCTGTCTATTCTTATCCTGCTTCTTCTTCTCTATCTTTTTCGCCTTGTTGTCTTTCTCTATCAAGCAGACTGCGTGTAAATCCTTTTCCCTCTTCATCGAACCTTCTCAATCCCCTATCATTCCTCTTCTCTTTCTCTCCTTCTCTCCGTATTCAACACGACGTACACCCCATTCTTTCTTCTTCTTTTCTTCCCCCTCATCATGATCATCCTAACACCTCGGAGATTGAAGACAGAAGAAGAAGAAGTAATGTCCCTCTCTCCAACAAAAGATTTCTCTTCACAGCAAGCATCTCTCCCTCATCTCTCTTCTCTTCCTCTTCTTTTCCCCTTTCTCTTCTTCATGCCAGTCACGTAGAAGATTCTCAAGAAAAGGTCTCAAGTCACGAGATGACGAGAAGTCATTCCTCACTTCGCTGGTCTTCTTCGTATATAAAGCGTAAGCTATGGAAGGGTCTAGGCAGACATCCATCTTCATAGATACATGTATAGGGGCCGATATGTAGGCAAAAGACTCACATTCTTACTCCCCCCGTTCGTACCTTGAAGCAGAGTGGAGTGTGGCACATACACGCCAATAGAAAGGCTGGCTAGGGAGCTTCATAGAGACAATCGAGAAGATATCTCTTCTGGGGCCCCGAGATCACGACTGTAGCTGTCAGCATCGATGTATATGTCTATTTCCATTCATAGATAGACACTGCATGTCCTACCTCAATTGGTCTCTATTCGTCACTGTGCAATGCTTCACATTCAATATATATTTATAAGGAGAGAGAGAGATGGAGGTTGTGGGTGTCTGCGAAACGCGTAGATACATATATGATATATATATATATATATCTGTATACGTGCATAATCTATCTTTAATCTATCTATCTATCTTTAATCTATCTATCTGGTCCTCGATAAACCATCTACAGACATTTAGGATCTTCCATCACCATAGAAGAGATCTTTTCTTAGCTGTGCAGTCTCTTTTCTTTATAGGTAATGCCTAGGGTTTCCTCTCTTTTCCTCTCCTAGGCCCTTCTCCTGTCTATTGTGTGCTTGTCTAGACTGGGTCAAGTCTCTTCGCCTTGTAGTCGGAGCTCTGATCTATCACGCAGTTAAGTGAGTGTTTCCTTGTTCTTACTTAGCCGGGGCAACAGAGACTCTTCGAGGCGACGTGAATATACGAGGAGGAAGAAGAAGAGATAAAGAAGAAAGAGAAGAAGAACAAGACGCAGAAGAGGAAGACGGACAGCAGCGAGACGTTCTTTCAAGTTCTTTGTCGCGTTCATCTTGTCCTTCTCCTACGTCTTCGGCTTCGCCATCAGCTTCAATTCCCTTCCAGCATATAGAGAGAGAAGAAGAAAAAGAAGAAAGGTGTTTCGTTTCTTCAAGAGACGTCGTAGGAGGAGACGAAGGTTTTGCTCCTTATCTTGCGCAGCCGTACATACATGCGTTCGAGCCGAGGAGACATCTCTATCACCTTGGGGAGAATAGTAAACCTTCCTGGATGTCCCCAGAGCATGTAAGAATCTCTTCGGATTCTTCCTCTTTCTCTTCCTCTCTTGTTCTTCTTTGCACTCCCTTTCTTCTCTTTGTCTTGTACTTATTTTGTTTGCATCTAACCCAGGAGCGGTTGCCTAGTCATATAAAAGACGATCGTCACCTTCATCTCTCCTCCTTTGGTCCATTTTCATCTCTCCTCCTTTGGCCCATCTTCTTCTCTTCTCTTGTTTGTAGCTGTGACTAGACAAGTCGATGAGCAGCAGCAGGAGGAGGAGGAGGTTTCTCCGTGTCCAACGAGAAGAAGTTTAGCATGAGGTCTTGTGGAGGTCCAACGTACCATCCGTCCTGTCAGTCTCTAAGCCTCTCTCTCTGATTCTTCTTCAGTGTTACCTCTTCTTTATCTCTTCATAGATAGACATACCCATCACAAGTTTCATACGTGTCCTTTATATCTCATTCATCTTGGAGCTGCTCCTGAGAAGAAGAGTAGCACTTCGCTGCGCGTTACGGTCAGGCGCTGTCGGAACCGGCGAGAGAAGAGAGAGAGAGAGAGAGATAGATACATGTGTTTGTATCTAGTTCATCTCTTCTTTCTCTCATGAGTGAGTATGCCTAACGACTTGTTCTTCTTATTTGTATCCTTGTTTTGCAGTGTCACTACAGTCGAATTCTCTTTGGAAAGCCGATTGCAGCTCACCCGGTCTTAGTCGCTCAGACTATTCATAAGTTACCTAATAATCCTTGGCCTCAAGTGAGTCTGGCCATTCTCACTTCTATCTGATCTATCTCTCTATCTATCTCTCTATCGACCGATGCATCTCTTTTTCTTTAGTCTATCTGTCTGTCGATCTGTCTATCTGTCGACCTATCTATTTTTCTTTAGCCTATCTACCTATCTTATGTGTGGTGTGGGGTATATCTGTGTCTGCATAGCTCTATACACGTGTAGACACTTTCATACAAATGAATGAAGATACACCACCATGTGAATAGCCGACGTCGCTAATGTGCACTAGTCAAAAAACATACGAGGATATATAGACTATGGATAGATAGATAG
>NW_027153870.1:42468-50855 GCF_002600585.1 Cystoisospora suis
AAAGATAGATAGATAGATATAGCCGTCTCGATTGTCTAGGGTAGGTTAGCTGTGACTCTGTTGTTGGTCTGAAAGACCGAGAAACGAGTAGGAACCCTGTCAATGCCTTAGCGCCATGACCACGTGGAGGGAACCACTGGATATATATTCATATAGATACGAAGATGCACTCGTGCATATATCCATACATACATACATACATATATACACTATGTAGAGGCTCTTTGGTGAAAGTAGAAAAACGAAAAGGAGGGGAAGACGGAGAAAACTAGAATGAAGAGGTTTGAGTTGTGTGGTTTGTCTTATGATTAGTAGTGTATCTGTTTCCATGTGTCTGTCTTTCTCTATAGGTTGCTGTTGTGGGGCACTCCAATGTGGGAAAGTCTTCTCTCCTTAACGCCCTCATGCATGGACGAGATGTCGCTCGCTCCTGTAGTAAACCCGTAAGCTTTTCTTCATTCCCCCATGATGTGTACATACACCACCAGCAGACTACTTTTACACTCGGGAGATGGGTCCTTATCATTTCTATCTTTCGACTTTTATCTGGCGTGTTCATATCGGAAAAATCCCTGCCGTTTCTTTTCTCTTCCTTTCTACGGAGATACCTATGTACCTATCTATTCCATACATATGTGCAAACATACACGTGTATCTACCTCTATGTATAGACAAGTGAAAGAGAAAGTGAGACCCCGTTATGTATATGTAAGCGTATAGATAATAGAACGCTTTCTTACTTTGCATAGTCTCGCTATGATCAGCATCGTCACGGGAATGAAACGTATGTCTTTGTATATGTATCTGTGTATGCGGATGTCTCTCCAAAGGATGAAATCTACCATCGAGCCTTAGCGGGTGACTTATAGAAGAAGACCAGCTAGGACCGGCTCTCTCATCAAGAGGGTGAGGAGGTCACAGCTCTCTCACTCATGAACTCGCCTTCCTGGAATACTCTAACGTTGTCAAGAAATAGACAGTGCTTGCTTCCCGCGAAGTCTATCAAAACTGAATGATAGACCAAAATGGAGAGAAAGAGGGAGAAGAAGAGGGCAGAGATCTCTTTATAAGCGTGGTGGGGTATCTGGACTGTAATCGTGCAGCTGGTTAGATAGTAGTAGTTGCAGAGACCGCTCAAAAGGGAGAGAGAGCAAGGTGAAGATCTTCTTTGTAGATGAAAGCCTTTGCTGGTATGCACTAGATACACGTCGGCAACCAAAGAAAGAAAGAAAGGAAGGAAGAAAGAAAGACAGAAGGACAGAGAGATAAAGAGAGATAGAGAAAAATAAATATAAGAAGATATAACTCTCTAACAGGTTGATACTGTCTTCGATTCAAGTAGAAGCAGTATACACAGAAGAATCTTTTCTTTGATGTATAGTCATGAGCAGACTATCTTCCTCTCTATATCCGTCTTTCTCTCTAGTCATCGTCCCCGACTTATACACATATCCTTATGTCCGTATATAGAGAGATATCTGCACGTGAGCTTGTGTGTACTTTCATTCTTATCTGTGCAGTTACCAAACGGGAAGGTGTTAACTCTTCCGAAGGTCGCCCCAGTCTCTCATACACCGGTATGTAGTGTTTATAGTGATAGCGATAGCAAGAATAAGAGGCAGCGGCATAGTTAGGAGTTCACTGAGCTCTTGATGGAAAGACTGAGAGAAGAGAGAGAGATATTTCGCTCTCGTCTCTCAGTCTTCCCTACTTACATACGTTCCCTCTTTCTTGTGAATAACCAAGTGAAGTCGAGGATGCATTCATGCACAGCCTCTTCATTCGTCTATCTCTATCTCTTTCTCATCTCTTCATAGCAACCGGTAATACATCTCCATCTCCTACGAAGAAGACGAAGAAGAAGCTTCACTTGACGTCTCTAAAGCCTGCTGTATGTACACTACACTTAGCAAGGGGGGAGATGTAGTACTTTCTTCCTACGTAAGCGAATCCATCCTTCTCCTTGCTTTCTTCTTTTCTTCCCTTTTCTCCTTCTTTCTTTCTCCTTCTACATGATCTTTATCTTCTAAATCGACATGATGAATGAAAGACTTGAATAGGAAGAACAAGAAAAGAAGAAGAAGATGTCTTTTTAAGTGTCTCCATCTCAAATCATTCTCATTGTCACGATGTGATGCTCCTCTCTTTTCTTGTAGATGCTCTCTTTTCTCCTCCCTCCTTTTCACCTTTCTTCTCTCTCTTCTCTTTGCTTGTGCTAACGTTCTACGTCGTTGTTTCCTCACAGGGGAGAACACGTCATCTCTTTATTTTTGATCTAGGAAATCATATGAGTCTCGTCGATCTCCCTGGATACGGCTTCGCAAGAGTTACACAGGTGAGGGGAGTCGAACCGGTGGATGTGAAGCTCTTTTGAAATCTCAAGGATTGTATAAAGACATGTCTAGAGAAGAGCTCGGCTTCTCATCCGTAGTCACGTACGATTGTCAGGATGATAGATTCCTCATTGATGGATGGATTCAATAGATATTCCGCTCTCCTTCTTTTCGGTTGTGTCTGTGGTGTATATACACCTGATCCCAAGATGCAGTACTAGAGGGGTGCTAGGCGACTGGGCTAGTTATCCTTTCTATGGGACGACGAATATCTTTGTGTAGACAACTCTTTCAAGATGAGGTAAGTCGGTCTCCTTCTTTATCATGAAAGATGTAGAGGTTGGTCTTCTCTACCTCCTTTGCTGTATTCACCACAACTAATTTCTTATGCTATTCACGTGGGGATAAAACAGAATGAATGAGGAAGGCAAGCTTCATCTATTGTACGCTTAAGAAAGGAAGAGGAGGGCTGATGGAAGGGTCCCTTACGTCGTATGGATAGAAAGCCTTGAATGCCTTCTACTGAAAGATCTGCCTCATCCCATCAAACGAGGCTTTTTTCTTTATTCTCCCGAGCTCTTCTCACATGGAGTTCTTTCATTCCTTACCATCATCAGAGCGATCTTTTCTTTGTTAGTTCTTTTCTTTTCTCCTTAGTCTATCTTTCTTACCTCCTCTAACTTCTTCTCTCTCTTTTCTTTCTTTTCTCTTTCCTTCTCCTACTCTCTCTTCCTTTCTTTCTTTCTGGTGTTCCTCTCTGCGGAGAGATCTTCTCTATCCTAAGTGTTGTTGTCTGTGTTTCTTCTTCTTTTCTTGCTCTTTCCGTGTCCGAGGTTAGAGAATGAAAGAAGAATGGGCGCTGCTGATAGAGGATTACTTCACTCAGTCAAGACAGTAAGGAGGAGACAGATACACTCGGTAGAGAAACGGGAAGACCGGCAATAGATCTAACAGCATTGATCATTCTTAGATCATCTCCGATGTCCCTCTCTTTCTGTTTCTTCGGTTCTGTCTCTTTCTTTTTTCTGAATGATAGACACGATTCTTATTGTTGGGACACTCTCTTTCTCTCTTCCTCTGCACGTTGTTTCTCCTGGCTCAAGAAAAGAGGCAGGCATTCTCTCTCTCCCGTTCTTTCTTTCAAATAAGAAGAGCGGAGAGCAGATGTTGTAGTCGTAGTAGTAGTAGACTGGTATGACAGTGAGTGATGAGTGCTGTAGTGGAACTGACTACTGCAATGAATTCGCGTCTTATCTATACTTCATACGCAGACCCTCCCTTTCAGTCTATATCACATATCCCTTCTTATATATAGGTATATATAGGTAGACAGATGTCTAGATATATATGGATATACGCGCATGGGTATACATACAAGTAGGTAGATACATACTTCTATTGTAATTATACCTGTAGAGATATATGTATAGATAGATGAAAGGCACAGGAGGAGAATGGTGTGAGACTGTCTTTCATGTGGAAAGGCGACGCTTACGATGACGGGGGGAGGGAAGTTTTTTTCTTCTGCATTAAACGAGAGTTTTCGTCTATGATGAGAGTGTTCTCAAAACATTTTCACCATTGTCTATTCTCCGTCTATTTCAGCGTCTGGTCGTTATCTCTCGGGGACGAGAAGAAGATGAGCGGAGTGCAGTTTTCTAAGGAAATAAAGAGATAGATCATAGGACGTTCTACGCAGGCAACAAGAAACATCATGTTTTGCGAAAGAGGAAAGGCTGATATAGGAACGACAGGAAGAGATTGCTTATGATGATAGTCATAGAGCAGAACGAGAGGAAGTTTCGGCGAGTACCGAACCGAGTGTGTGTGAATGACTGACTGACTGAGGCGCTTCCACATGGACTGATCGATACGACGATGAGGGCATTCATATCGGTATCTTTCTATTTTCCTCCTCTTTGGGTTTTTCTCATGTTTTCGCTTTCTTTCTGTATTCTGCTTTCTTCTCTGAAACCTCTTCTTTATCTTCTTTGAGGTTGAAGCGTGTGCTCTCTCTGATTGATGCGACCAAAGGGGTGAGAGATTTAGACGAGAAACTCTGGCAGCTTCTGATCGAAAAAAATCTCCCTTTTCAGGTGATCCTTACCAAAGTGGATCTCCTAAACGTAAGTCTCATATATATCTGTATGTATCTATATAGGGAGACATACAGATATTCAAGTATACAGGTGTTCGGTTACAAGATCTCCACATGTCTGCCCCCACCACGCCTAGAGAGAGAGACAGAGAGAGTCTTTACATCCTGTTTCGCTTACATTTGAATATGTTTCATATATGAGGTTTGGGTCGCCTCTATATCATGTGTCGTACTCATAGGTGAAAGGATTAGATAAAGGGCAGAGGAGCTCAATGAAAAAGACCTTTCTCACCTGGCTACTCAGTGTATTTATCTGATATCGAGGCATCTAACTATCATCTGGAAATATATACACGCTGTGGTAAGTTCTCTTGTTCAACAGTTCATGTAGAGCTGTCCATCCGTATGTATACATCTAGATATTTATCTATCTATCTCTCTAAGCATGTAGGATGTATGCTTGTATGCATTGACACTTGTATACTTCCCGATAATGGGGATTTTGCTACAAAGCTTTCCTTGATATATAGAGCGTAGTTTTGCGATAGTAACCCCGTAATTCGTCGGTGTGTATATAACCTGCGTATAAAGGCCTCTGCAGGCGCAGCCTCATCTCGGGTGTACATGCACCTCCATTTTGGGTGTACATGCACCGTCGTCTCGGGTGTACATGCACCTTCATCCTGGGTGTACATGCACCCTCATCTGCGGTGAGCGTACACCATATGTGGGGTCCGTGTGAATGTTTCAGTTGTTCGGTATGAATGCCTAGATCCCACTCCACTTACAGATAAGACCGACTGCCGAGTACAGAAACCTTCCTTTGTCTGCTTTGCTTTTCATCAAATGAGAATAATATTCTGAGCATTAATCTTTTTTGCTGTTTGGCTTTTGTTTTTTTGATTCAGACAGAGCAATTGCATGACGCGGTTTTCCGCCTTCTTTTAAAACTTCAGAGCGCTGAACCCACCCCTGCGGACCGGGGCTCTTCTTCGGGTGTACTCCGACTTCCGCGTCATCTTCTACATCCTTATATACATGCAGTATCTGCCCGAAGACACTTCGGTATCAGAGAGCTTCGAGCGTCATTAGCAGCTATTGCCTCCGATGCTCGTCAACGTCAGAATCTTCCTCTTATCAAACCAGGGAAGTGGGGAAACACTCCCGTCAGACGTACACGTTAAGCAAGACACAGTCGACCTTTCTCTCTTTCTCTAGCTTCTGGAGATCCGTTGGGGAGCGAAGAAGTTTTCTAGTTCTCAGCTTCTTTTCTTTCTCTGTTGTGAGAAGGGAGGATTTTTTCCCCTGCTAGGGAAGGGGAGATGAGAATACGTATGATCAGCTAGCATGGTGTAGGAGAGAGCAAGAGAGAAAGAGGAGAGGAAAAAGAGATGAAGATGATAAAGACATGCAGTTTGGGTAATGGAGGATTACTTACTAAGTGGGTGTGATGTGGCATGCATGTGAGGTTGATCGATGACGCTCTTGCTGAAGTTTACGAATCAGGTGACGGTAAGAGAGGGACCCATAAAAAGTTTCTCTCTCTTGATTCGTGAAGCCCACTACTAACTCTTATCAATCTTCTCTTACTTATCTCTCTACTGATCTATTAAACCATCTGTCGATATACACAGATCCGGCTTGTCTCTCACCCATCCATCTCTCTCTTCGCCACGTTATCCGATCTGTTGTCGGTTGTGTCTATCCTCTGTGGTTCTGCAGCATCGTCGTATGTATAGAGAGAAATCCATCCATATGTATACCTATCTATGTGTTTCTCAGCCTTTTCAAGAAAGATGCTTTCTTTCTGAGACAATGTTTTCCTGATACCCAGTTTTCTCTCAAGGCTTGCTTTCAGTCAAGCTGAAACTGAGAGAGCCTATGGAAGCCGAGACTTTATAGCATTACATCCACTGATACTTGTCTATCGTACCCGTGTTGGCACTGTGACTCTCATTTCTTCTTTCTGAGCAACTCGTGGAAGCAGTGGGGGTGTGGAGTCGAATCGCTAGATCCTCTTACGATGTTGTCTTGTTGGATTGCCCGGATAAGTCACGCTCTTTCTTCTTGAGAATAAATTCTCTAAGAGAACTGAAGGGTGGATTGAAGAGGTCAGTAGATAGAGCAAAGGCTTTTACTTCTTCTGTTCCAGAATCTCCATAGAAATAGGATGATAGGTCAGACGGCGAGAAAGACAGCTTTGGTTGATGTTCTCCCCTCTGCATCGTTGAGAAGAATGCTTAAAAAGCACAAAAAGATGAAGAAAGAGTCCGTTCATTTTCTGATGTATGAGAGCGGAACAACGAGGAAGAGGATGAAAGAGAGAAAGTGAAGGACAAGCTGAAAATCATAAAGAAGAACGGCTATCACTATAGCTACTGCTACTCGTACTAGTGGAACACATCTATTCATATGCTAGGCCGTAGACATCTTATTCCTGTCACTCTCCTATCCTTCCCTTTTTCATCATCGCTCTATTCTCCTCTACGAGCATCTGAAGCCACTTCTTCTTTTATAGAGTCGACGTATTCTTAAGAGAGATGAAAATAGAACGTCACTCTCTTTTTTCTCTCCCTCTTCTCGACTTAGAGAAAAAGGGACAAAAAACAGATTGCATGCACGCGCGTGGATGCGTCCAGGAGGAGCGTCTCTCTCCGCCTCCGTATCTATCTTCGGTGCTCTTTTCTTCTCTTTCTTTCTCTCCTTGTTCAGCCAGCTTCCTTGTCTTAATTCTAGGAACGAAGCGAATCATTACATGTATACAGGAGACACAACCCGATCCATACACATCACATTACACGCAACGAGCCCCTTCTATATCTATAAACATATATACACATCTATGTACACCATACATATATATATATATATGGACATAACCTCCTTTACTTGTATGTGGGGTGTATGTACATCCCTTGATACCTCTTCATTGTTAGAGATGTACAGATGTATATGTATGTATATAGATCTCTATATGAGATTTCTCAGGGGAGTCCCTAATCTCTCTGATTTCGTTTTCTCATCGTCTTTAGCCCATTCTTCTCCATCCTCATCCTCTTTTACTCTTTCAAATAACAGTCAGAAGAAGTAATAGTATAAGAAGAAGCAGTGGAATCCTCTTCTTATGATTAATGAGTGAGTGAGTGTGGTAATAGACGGCAAACTGGCCGCCTGGAAAAAAGAGATTACTACACAGCAAGGGTACCCACACTCTTCTCTTCTTTTCGGATTCTTCTTACTATCATTAGGAGAAAAGAAGGGTCCGAATGAATGAAGGAATAAAGCCTTGAGAAGAGACAAGACGAACAGTCTTCTTGCTCTTTCCTCTTTAGGGATGGGGAAGTGCAGCATCGTTCACTATGGTCGTCATATCATCTATCTCCTCCCGTCCAAAGGGTTCCCAGTCCAGATAGAACGAAGGAGAGACAGTGAGATAGACAACAGACGGGTAGATACTCTCTCTGTCTCTGCTTCGTTCTACCTTTCTATCTACCTATTCAGCCCTTTCTGTATCTTTCTCAACTGCCATCAGATCACGAAGGCTGTTGTTTCGTTGCCCTTCAAAAAATCTTCCTTTCTTTCTTCTTCTCATTCTTTGCATTCTTCCTTTTTCGAGCTGATGGATGGGTCGATGAATGAATTAGTTAGTTGCCTCCGAAGAGCATTCCTCCATCTACAGGGATGACTTTGGCAGTGATATAGCCTGCCTGATCTGACGCTAAGAACGCCGCCAAATGCGCTACCTAAAAAAGACAAAGAAGACATTCTCATGCAAAGATGGATATGCACACATACATTCCGCAGAAATATACCCAACACATATATAGACGAGAAACATCTACACATGCGTATGTACAGACGTGCACATATGTAGCATAGGATATAAGTATATCTGTATGGATTTGTAGGCTAGAAAGCCACATACAAATATAAATAGATATATAAATATATATATA
>NW_027153871.1:0-131 GCF_002600585.1 Cystoisospora suis
CCCGTGCAGGGAAAGGTGTTGTATAGGCGCAGAGAAGAAAGGATGAATGCGCTCCTGGGAAAGACAAGTACGGCAAGGACAAACAGGAGAGAAACAGGGGAGTACGATCGATGAGAAAATTAGGAGAGCGA
>NW_027153871.1:602-819 GCF_002600585.1 Cystoisospora suis
ACGAGAAGTGGAGGGAGAGAGAAGAGGAGAAGAAAGAGAGAGACCTTTTTCTGTGTAAAAAAAACAAGAAAAAGAAAAGACTTAGCGTGTATTAATGAAGAAAGGAAAGGGGAATGTGTGAGTGAGCGAACGGAGAAGACCTGTGTGGCGTATTGAGGGCGACTACTGTCGCCTAAGCGAATCTCGACCGTGAAGTTGACGTGTGAGTGCCTGTGTG
>NW_027153871.1:1222-1781 GCF_002600585.1 Cystoisospora suis
CCATTTCCCGCCTTCCCGTAGTTGGGAGTGTTTCTCCGGACCCACTCTGCTGCTACGTAGGTAGCGAGGTGTTTGAATTTATGCTTCCTAGAGGAAGCTTAAGGGAGGCTTCGCTCCTATCCTTTCGGTGGAGACCCCGAGCAGAAGCGTTCGCTTCGAATACACGTTACACCGAGCGACAAACATAGACAAACCTCCTTATATCCGGGTCCACCCCTTCGACAAAGTACTTTAACTTGTCTTCACTGGATAGGGTTGGGCAGTCGGCTACAATATTGTTGAACCGCATCAGGTATTCCTTAACTGACCCCGCTTGTTTAATCCTTCTTAATCTTTTTATAGCCCCTTGTAAATCGTACGTTCCAAACTGCTCTAATAGCAACACTTTCAGCCCCTTCCAGTCATAGGGCCTCTCCTCCTCGTTCAATGACAGAGAATACCACTTCGTAACATTTTCATCTAAATACGATAACGCTAGTCTCAGCTTCCCAGCCTCAGGTACGTGATTCATATCAAGATCTAAGTCCATCTGTGCTATCCAGGCTGTGGGTTGTTCCCC
>NW_027153872.1:0-640 GCF_002600585.1 Cystoisospora suis
GATCATGGATAATCCCTCGCCCAGGACTTAAGGGAGGTGGATTCCCCCTATCAAACGGACTAGGTTTCCACATCACCCCGTATCGAGGATTCGGATTGGGCGCTCGTAACCATCCATTATTGTTCGCCCGCGCATTGGGTTCCGTCTGAACGTAATTCGGTCTTTGAAAGCCTCCCCTTCTCCATCCGCCTACATCCACCTTTTCCTTCCTACTTCCCTCTACGTCTTCCCATAGGTAGGTAGCTGGTTTGATCGCCTCTGACATTGTTCCCGGGCGACAAACCTCTTTATTTCCGGGTCCAGCCCTTCTACAAAATATTTTGACTTGCCTTCACTGGATAGGGTTGGGCAGTCAGCTGCAATATTGTTGGACCGCATCAGATATTCTTTAAGTGACCCCGCGTGTTTAATCCTCCCTAACCTCTTAATAGCCCCTTGTAGGTCATACCCCCCAAACTGTTCCAAGAGCATCACTTTCAGTCCCTTCCAATCATAGGGCCTCTCCTCTTCACTCAGTGACAAAGAATACCATTTCGTAACATTTTCATCCAAATATGATAACGCTATTCTCAGCTTCCCAGCCTCGGGTACATGATTCCTATCGAGAAATAAGTCCATCTGCGCTATCCAGGCTGTTGGT
>NW_027153873.1:0-1176 GCF_002600585.1 Cystoisospora suis
CAACCCTAGAATCATTACATGATAATATCCCGACGTTAGGTCTAATTTCGAAAACCACGGGGCTTTACCTAGTCTGTCAATCAGGTCATGTACACGTGCTATTGGGTAGTCAGCCTTAATCGTGATCTTGTTGAGTTCTCTATAATCTATGACTAAACGTAGTTCTTCGGTACCTTTCTTCTCTACGAGGAATACAGGGGCCGCAGTTGGGGATCTGGACGGCACAATAAATCCTTTTTCAAGCAGGGTTTAGCAAGCTTTCTTCTGACGGGCGATACAATTGCCTCCTATAATTGGGGACTGAACCTGGGATGGTCCCTATATGGTGTTTATAAGGGCTATCTGTGATACCCGCCGGTGGGATCTCACGGCACACATCCACGTACAAATCAAAGACTATCCTAAACCTTTCTTCCAGCTGTATCCCCCTTTTGCACAACGTTTCGCTAGGCGTTTCTATCTCAGTCTTCTTATATGCACCTGGACGCCGAGCGGTGATGAATGGCTCATCCATAGACACTTTCACCGCCATCGCACAGTCGACTTCATTACGTTTTAACCATTTACGCATCTGTTGCACAGAACACAACTGATCATCATTCTCTGGTATCTTCACAGTTTCTCTACACTTCTTGACGTTCTCACGTTTTACACAGGCCACCTTGACTACCCCATTCTCCCTTTCCTTCCATGCTGACACCTCTTCTTGGGAGGGGACACGAAACGGAACCTCATCTTTGTTGGTTTCTCCCCTCTCTAATGCCCGGGGACCTTTACGTCCCTTCCTTTCCCTTGGCGAGGGCATGACTAAATGCATAAGATCCCTCTTCTCGTCCTGTACTACTTTAACTTCGCCCTCACCCTTTATACATTCCACTTTTTTTAGAAACTTTGTCTTGTTCTTTGCATTCGCACGGTATCTCTCGGCAGCTTCCGCTTTTCTCTGGGACTTTTTTCCAACCAAGTTAATGATTGCAGATAGTCCACTGGCACCCCCGGCACTTGCAAAAGTTCCACTTCGGTTTCACTTAACACGTTCTGCCACACAGGTGTTTTCACACAAGCCTTTTGCCACACAGGCCGCACGAATTGTACAGTTCTATCACGAAAGTCCCACCATACACCAGCCTTACTTAAAAAACCCTAACCGAGAATAATGTCGTATCCTAACCTTCC
>NW_027153873.1:1305-3082 GCF_002600585.1 Cystoisospora suis
AAACTTCTGGTAGCACCTGGGTCTAGCAACGCCCATACAAACTCTCGTCTTTCTACTTTCGCGAGCACCATCGGCATTCTATCGCTTAGCTTCACTTTGTCACAGATACGCACTGGCTGAATTGCTCCTATGTTTAAGTCCGTCTCGTGGGACTTGCCTCTCGTCGGGCTCCATTAGGCCTGACGCTCCCGGAGGCTCCATACATAGATATTCAAGCTCTTTGGTCAAGTCTTGTAGGTCCACGTCTTCTTCCTCTCCCAAGCTTTCCTGTGCGCTTGCTCCTGCTATGTGTCGCGGCACGGTACGGGGAGTCAGGCTAGGCCTGCTGGGCCCTTTCTTCCTCAATGCATGTTCCACCCACATTTGGTCCTTGATTAGAGATCTTCTTCGACAGCGTCGTCCTCGTGCGTCCGAAGGCTTCTCTTCCTCACTATAAAATCTGATCTCTATCACTTCTGGTGTCCTTCTTCCTACTCCTACCATCTCAACTTCTTCGGGCTCAACCGCAAAGATTCTTTCGGGGTCTATCTCTACGTATGTATCGTGGCGTCGGGGGTAAATTCATACCCAGGACCTCTTTCACCTTCCTCGTCCATAGTCCGTGATCGGGGTGGAATCGACTGAAGATTCCTTTTCGACCCCCCTCGTTCAGCTCCCTTCGTGTTCTTCTGAGAAAGACGGCGCCCATCTCCTTCTTCTTCGCAAGTCTCTTTCGGTCTGTAACTCTGTCATAACGACCCGACGCGTTCGCTATGGCGGGCCTGTGGCGAAGATTCGCTTCGCCTTCTCTTGTACTGCTACGCCTGGTCTGCGTCCGACTTCCTCTTCGTGCTCTGCCTCTTGGGGCCTCACGTGGTCTTCCATGGTTGCTTTGATCGCAAACTGCTTTTGAAAAGAATGAAGGCGGGTCATCTTTGTCCGATAATTCGTTCGCTTGTGCGGGGGTTGGCTCTCGGGGGGGATTCGACGTGACCCGAGGCGGCTCTTCCTGTTGGATGCTCGGCCGCTCCTCTTCTGTAGTTAGAGCTGATCGCACTCCAATAGAGTGGGGGGCCGTGGTTGCCGCGCTCCTCGGCCTAAACGAACTGCCTTCGCGTTTCCATAACTTGGCGTCGGACACAAGCCTGGGCTCTCGTACTCGCAGGGGTCTGTTGTCTTTTCTTAGATCACCTCGATGCAGATTATATGGCCTTCTAGGCCTCGCTCCTGGTCGTCTTGAGGCTTCTTGTTGGTCATTGCTTTTCGCACCACTTCTCGTTTCGTATAAGAATCGTTCGCGGGTTCGTTCTTCTCGAGCTCGTCACTCCGCTAGGTCACGCACTTCGTCTCGAGTGCTGGGCAATGGTCCCCGATAACCCCTCGGCAATACCCTCTCACGCACAAGCTCTTCATACGACATACGTGCAGGTAATTGAAACCAATGATATCTCCCTGACCTGGCTTCTTTTTCTACCAGTCTAGTTTCCCTCTCTGTGGGTCTACAAGACACACTGACGCGTGGAGGGTCATATACAGCTCTCGAGTGTCCCTTCCTACCACTGAGAGCCACTAGTTTACCGAGTCCTTCGTACAATTAGCAGCAAAGTCAAAGTGCCCCAAACCGCCACACGCGTACCACTTCCGATCGTTTCGCGTCATATAGGGTTTCCGTTTCTCTTGCGCGTCCTCAATACGCCCATGATATGCTTGTTGTCTACCCCCCCTTCCCGGGAGGTCCCGGGTTCGCCGGGTATCGAACCACCGAGTGCTCGGTTGAAAAAGATGGGAAAAAGTTAGA
>NW_027153873.1:3391-3682 GCF_002600585.1 Cystoisospora suis
GAATTCATGATTTGATAAATCGGTTGGGGCAAGCTAAGTGGTTTAGTAAACTAGACCTTCAGGCGGGTTATCACCAAGTAGAAGTAGCGCAAGAAGATCAATGGAAGACCGCTTTTAGAACGCGGTACGGTACATTTCAGTTTACCGTGATGCCTTTTGGTCTTCCTGGTGCTTCATCAACTTTTCAACGGTTGATGCAAAACATCTTCATGAACGAGTTGGAAGAATTCGTGGCAGTGTATCTAGATGACGTCTTGATCTTTTTGACGACTCGAGAAGATCATGAGCGCC
>NW_027153874.1:0-2472 GCF_002600585.1 Cystoisospora suis
CTTTACTCGCTAAAATCTGATTCGCTTTTTTTTTTGTGTGGGTACTTTCTTATTACGGCGACTTCATCTGCTCATTACGGGAAGAGCCTGGGGTGCAGCAGACGCCTGCCCCCTTCAAGGCGTGGTGCTGTGAAGACGTAGCGGCCACAGCATGGTCTAGAACAGGTCGAGTACCATCTGCTTCTGCAAAACAGTGGGTGACCTTTGAAAGAAGATCCCCATCACGACATCTCCTACGGTAAGCTCTCTTGCTCCTCTGTCTCTCTTTCCTTCCCTCCCTTACCTATGTGAATATCTCGTACTGCCTTCCGAATATGTGTATGTGGCCTTTACTGACACCTTCTGATTTCCCGAGTGCGAGGAGGAATGCCTATGTATTTCTAGGTGTAATCAGGGATCCGTCAGCACGTCCCCTAGTAGACGCTTAGAATGCTTCACTGACAGGTCGCCTCTTGGTTGTTGGTACAAGGGGGATAGCAGAGCTGATTAAGGATATAGACACTCAGGAGTGACGCCTAGTCTTCTTCCGCACACCAGACCCCGTAGAAACAGACCCATACAAATTGTTCGTGACGTGAATGCCTGTGCGCACGCGGCAACAAGCATGGTCACTTGAGTCAGCTAGCATGGTTGAGGAAGAAACGGAGATACAGAATGTTAACTGAATCCAGCTTCTTGTTTTTCTGTTCCTCCCTTTCTTCCTCTACAGAAGATATTGAGAGTCACCTACACCCCCGGCTTCTCTTCCGGAGACCCATGATTGGCCCCCGAAGTTTTCCACGACGCCCGCTTGCACTTCCCACTCACCCGGATGCTTTCGCTAGGAGTCACCCCGCAACTCCTCGCCTGTCAAGACCCACATCTCCTGAGGGCGGAGAGGTAGATTACACGACAAGCTTCCTCTCATACAGCACCTGGTGGCGACTAACTTGCCTGCAGTGGATGTATGCCTCCTTTGACTGGGATTGTGCTTCTCGAGTGAGTGAAAATTAGGGCGTGAAGACCATGTCCCCGGGATGAAACACAGGAGGCGGTGAACAACAGTGCTTATTCAGTATGGTTTTTTCCTGACCAAGAGGTGTTCGGTCATAATCCAACCAACGGGTAGCGTCTGCGCACTAAATTTTCAGCTAGCCGCATTAGCAGGAATCCCACGCAACCCGTCCTCTCGCAGTAAGTGGGATGACTGTCGCAGCACCCCGTCATCAGTAGGGTAAAACTAACCTTTCTCGCGACGGTCTGAACAAAGCTCACGTTCCGTATTGGCGGGTGAAGAATCCACTCTTCGGGACTTCTGCGTCCCCAAGATACGAAGAGCCAAGGTCAAAGGCTCAAGAAACGACGTCGCTGTGAACGCTTGACTGCCACAAGCCGGGTATCCTCGGCGTAACTTTCCTGACACGTCTAGCTGGAAGCTTCTTAGATCTGAAGGGTTGGTAAGCGATGCTTCGACGATTCCCCATTCGCAGTGAAAATCAGCATCAAGCAACGTGAGACTGCTCGCCTGAGGGTAGGTGAGGTAGTGCACCGGACAGATGTGCCGCCGCAAAACTCTGAACCTGACTGTGCCTCCGGTGTGGGATCAGCTGCAGAACTGCCACACTAAATTCCAAGCACCTGGGCGAGCATGAGTCTCACTCTTAGAAAGTAAGTAGAATGCCATTAAGTATAGCGGTATTTCACAGACGCCAAAGCCACTCATGCTACCCCTCGTAAGGCATTTTACAAAGTCGGACTAGAGTCAAGCCCAAGAGGGTCTTCTTTTTCCCGCCCTTCCTGCCATGCCGGTCCCTTGGGTACCAACCCGGTAGATAGTAGTTAGGACAGTGGGAATATCGTTAATCTATTCATGCCCCGTCACTAGTTGCAGGAGGAGGCACTTCACTACCACACGGGAGTCATAGTTACTCCCGCCGTTTACTGGCGGTGACTGGCGACTGAATGACATCACACTGACATTCAGAGCAGCGGGAAAAAATCACATTGCCTCAACTCCAGTTTTGTCTAGCAACAATTTCTATAAATTGAACGGTCGGATTCCTCTCGTCGGCTCCAGTTCCGACTTCGCTGTACATTATACATGCACAGACCGTACACCCGAAGGAGCTAGAAACTCTTCGACGACCTACAATACAGACAGGCTGTGGGTCAGCAATTCGCCGCGAAGAACGAAGCAGTTCCAAGCACCGCCAGCTGCAGACCGCCGAGAGCCAACCTGCCCAGCCCTCCGAGCCAGTCGTCTCTGTGTTGCCTAATCGCGGAATTCTGAGGGGATCCGACGCATTCGGCGCAGTTGCGCCGACAGTAGGGGTCTTTTCCCATCCATTCTCGCTGTTTAGGGATTTTCCAAACACTGAAAAGTACAGGGACGGTGTGCCGCTCAACACCGCTGCACCCTGCCGCAACTCATGATGCACGTCGGTTTTTCACGGATCCGCGTGCACACTGCAGCTAATGCCCCCATGGTTTCTC
>NW_027153874.1:2503-3185 GCF_002600585.1 Cystoisospora suis
CACATCATCCAACCCACCCGAGATCTTAGCAGAAGGTCGGACAAGAGTATCCTCATACTTGCAGAACCGGGTTACCGGAGGTGGTCTGCGATGAATGAGTCACCTTCCATGTCTGAAACTGTGCTTTTCGGCGTTGCAGCACCAGCACTCCCCTGTCGGCTGCAAAAATGTGTTGTGCCCTTGAGCTCGGCGACGGACTTCAGGCACTCCGGGTCACCGTGTGCTACAGCTCTGCATTTTCGGTCACTGATTCTACAGAACTTGAACGGTGTCGCTCTGTTCCCAGGTTTGTAGTCCAGGACTCATGGAGACGCAGGGTCACACTATGCAGAACAAGACAGTGGCAAGGAAGTTCACGTTCTCCAGGACCCGCTTTCTCCGTCACACATCTCCGGATCTGCTACAACCCAAGCATGATCGCAACAAGAGCTCCTCCAGCAGCTGCAGCAAAAGCAGTCTTGATATGAGCGCCGGAAGTCGAGTGAGGGGCAGTCGTCAACGGATCTGTCGCGGTTGAAGTCTTCTTGGGCACGGTGATGTGCACTGTGCAAGTAGGTTTCGCTGCAGCC
Source organism: Cystoisospora suis (assembly GCF_002600585.1). Classification (NCBI taxonomy): domain Eukaryota; phylum Apicomplexa; class Conoidasida; order Eucoccidiorida; family Sarcocystidae; genus Cystoisospora; species Cystoisospora suis. Next base: position 3,073 of record NW_027153874.1, read on the forward strand.
GCAAAAGCGGCACCCACTCCTGGTACAGACACGGTGTTGTTGCATGTGTAGCACAGATGCGTTTCTTGCGGCGGTTCAGAAGTGTACTGGAATGTGTAAACTGGTTCCTCTGA
>NW_027153874.1:3225-14743 GCF_002600585.1 Cystoisospora suis
GCCCCAGGCAGCTCTTCTTTCAGGGTTTTAGTCGTTTTAATGTTGCATCCAGTTTCAGGATTGTGAGAGTAGAATTTCGAGACGCTGCTCGTAGCGGAGTCACGGTCTGCCGGATTGAGTGTCTGTGAATCGCCACATTTGAACCGAAGAGGCTGGTTTAGCTTAGCCGTCACGTCCAAGTGTTCTTCCGCGGCATCACCAGGCCGTCCTTTTGGCTTGCAGATCTGCACTGTGGAGGAGTCACCCACATCTACGGAGGGATCCTGGAACGCTTTAGACACGGGGTCATATCGCGTGTGTCGATGACCTTCAACAGAGCGACCACACCCAACACAAAGAGCGAGCATGCCTGTTATGAGAAGGACAGCATGGCGACTCCTGAGAACGGAACGCTCCATTGTGATGTGCTCTGTACGCGCGGAAGAGACCACTCGACAGCGGCACGGAGCCCGAGAGTCCACGTTTGGTCACTGATGAATGCAGACGGAGAATACTATTGCGAGGCGTCTGTCAACTCTCCTTGCATGACCTGGCAGAACCCAACTCACGCCACACACACCGGAAGGGGTGCGCTGCCCCGCCTCAGAGATGGCGCAGGCTTCTGCAGAATGCTATCTTGCTCACCTCTCGATGAAGAGGCCTAACTAGATGTGGTGTATGCGCGCTATAAACTAGACCGCGGGCCTGAGCGAATCCCTTGAGCCTGGGGTCAGATTTTACCTTCGACGCAATACCGCGGGCCCCACCTGTGTGTCCAGTAAACGGACGGATGGCGTCGTCGCTGCCTGAGATCCTTTTCACACCGTGATGGTAAGGGGACAACAGTGGGGCAGGAAAGCTATAGCTGTGCGGCGGCCCCCACTACGAGTGACCAGCGCTCCGCTATCTTGTCCTTCTCACTCTGGCGCTCGTTACCGTACAAGCCTGCATCAGCATGACCATTTCATTCTCTCACTAGTGCCGCTTTGCGCCGCGTTTAGGGCGTCGAGCGGGCAATCCGCCAGACGAACACAAAGCTTCAGTCTCTCATCTAGAATAAAGTGCGCACGCCTGCCCTTCTCGAGTGCGGTGTATCTGAGGAGTGCACTGGAGAGGAGAAACAGCTAGCGCTGAATGCTCAGAAGGGCGTTTCTATGCAGTTCAACTGTGTTACACTGGGACTTCGCACAAAAAAGACGGGGAATCAGTTAGGAGCGGCACTGAAAACTGCCTCGCAGTGGAAATGCCAGTGACATAGTCCCAGGAAACGAGACTTACGGAGCAAACGAAAGGAGGGATGGGCGAGGCAGGTGGCCTAGTTTACGTCCCTGGGTACATGATGAACTACACGTGACTGTGTTACACGTGTGGCGTCGCCGCCAGTGCAAACGCCCTTAAAGCAGCCGCATTTGGAGAAGCAGCCACGTGCACTGTCCACAGCAGGGTGCCCGCCGACGCGACGTCTACAGGGTCTGCAGCGGCAGAGCCGTCTACAGACTGGCTAAGGGCCACTCCTCCCCCGGCTGCGCGTGCGGCTACTGAAGTGTCAATTGGGCATGCCGCTACCTGCGAGACCTTGTAGCAGTAACCCTCCTTGTGTAGCACTCCTAAGATGCACTGTGACGGACCGTTTCGTGATCTGACGAGCTGAGCGTCTGCTGAGGACCTCGCTGCCTTGGTGACCCTTTTTTTCTTAGTTCGATGCTTTTCTTGACCTACCAGAAATGTTCACAGTTGGGTTCTAGCATTGTCGTCTGTTCAACCGTGAAGAGTTGAATCGACAACAATGATTGACTTACGACGATTGCGGCATCGATGGAGTAAAGGAAGAAGGAAGTGTTGCGCGCACGAAATCTCGCACTGCTACGACACAGACGGGCTTCTGCGCAACTGCTCGGACGGAAGTCATCTGACGCGTAAACTAAGGAAGTAGACAGGCGAACAACAAGAGAGTGGCTAGGAAAGGTGTGGGCTCGCCGGGGCTTGCACGATCGCACTCAGGCTCGAACCCCCGTGTCGCTTGGCACCGTAGTACTGAGTGCGCTGCCGCCACGACACCAGCAGCACCGCGCTACGGTTCGCCAGTGCTACGACGACTACTTCACCAAAGGCGACCCCAGGACACTACTCACACCCTAAAAGAAGGAACAATTGTAAGGAGAAAGAACCTTTCCGCGAAGATCGGTGTTTCGCCTTCGCTCCTGACGGTCACTGGCTACTACTCAATGTCGCTTGTCACTCTCCCGCGGAAGTTTCGCAATTTCGTGTGGCGTCCAGCCGCAGCGGGCTCTCATACAACAGGGCACCTCACCGCCCGCCATGCAGGGTTCTTTACAGCTCTGCCAGCATAGCAGTTACTTGACCGACAATATACGCGCGCTTTACCCCTCGATGGCGGTGCTGTCCGCCGCTGTACAACAGTGGGCGGCACTAGGTACTAAGGCTCGCTAGTGCCTCGGATCGCGACAGTGGCCTGTTGCTTGTGGCGCCGCACCACATAAACACTTTCGCTGTAACGCGAACACAGAGCCGGCTGTCAATGCTGCTGGGACGCCCCGCGCCCCGACACGCTCCCGATAATTACCTGATTGCACTGGAGTGTACAGCTCGTCTCCGCTGCAAGAGCTGGTTAACTTCGCCTGCTGGCTCTAGGGAGAGACCAATCTGCGGCCTGGAGAATACTTAACTATCCGCCGGTCTCTTTCCTACGCACGAGCATCTCTGTGGCCATCCGAGAAGGCCCGCTCCCCCCGGAACTTCCGGTATACACTCTTCGCCCGCGTTGCAGGTCTCGCGTCTTCCCGGCACCAAAGCGTCTGTCACGGCACCGGGAGGCCCCAGGGGACTATTGGGTATAGAGCTCTTGCCTAGCGGGGCAGTACTCCTAGCTGTCTATCACAGCGTTGCAGTTGCAGCCCAGCGGCTGAGTTTTAGCCGAGTGAGCATCCTAGCTTCTGCGGGTACGACATTCGGGAATAGCAGAGGAAAGGACAGCGCACACAGTCTTTGGTGACAGCTCGGTGGAACCCCCTGACATGCATGTGGCGAGTCTCATGGGAGGGCCGACCAGGCGCGCGGGGAAGTTGTAGAACAGTAATTTGTTACTGGACAGGTATCATTCTGATGGGGATAACTACCTCGCTGGCTAGTGAGACACCTAGATAAGAGGCACTAAGCTTCCCCGTCTGTGCTCCTACCGGAGACTGGTCAGATCTGGTGCCACGGCGCCCCGCGGGAGAAGTGGACGGGCATCCCAGCTCGTGGTCGCTCAGAACTGAAGGCTCATGGCGACTGGTTCTCTCCGACCCTACCTTTTTCGGGTCGAAGAAAGAAGGCAGATCAAAGGAGCGAGAGTGTTAAACCACGCTGAGTGCTATAACTGCTCTCCAGGGTGTTCACACAGCAAAAAGTCCATCTAAATTCCCTCTGCCATGGCAAGTGGGCAAGCAAGCGCCCTGTCCGCCTGTGGGATTGCCGTCTTGGCCTGGCAAGCAAACAGAGGCGCTGCAAAGCCAAGGCAAAACGTTGTTCTGTTGCGTGTCTCTTCCTGGCTTGGTCGGTCGTCGTGTACACGCCGATGCGTTACCAAATCAGCTCGAAACCGACGCTAACCAGCCGCCCGCGGTCCTCCCACCCGTCCATACCAAGTGCAGTTACACTCCGGGAGCGGTGCTCCAATGACGTGTATCCCTGAAAAGTTTTCTCAGGCATCTCCAACACATAGCACGGACAGCCCCCGCCAGAAGCCGTGATGGTCTTTGTTTTATGCAGGAATCTGCCCGCTCGCTGCACTGTCTTTCCGATGGGGCCGTGGCATGGCGCATGGGCCGTCCCGACAGAGCTGCTGCGACATCAGCTAGAACTGGAACGCGAAGGGAACCCAACGCAGCGAGGAGCATTGCAGGGACTCTGGCTCGTGGAGAATATCACCCCAGCACGGGTCGTCGTTTTAGCAGGAACACGGAAAGAGAACGAATGGCTCACTGTCGCACCCCCTCCGGGAACCGTGTACAATAGGCGATTGCAAGAAGAACCTCGCTGGAAGGCCGACCAGTACCACAATTTCTTGAAAGGTCAAACAGTTCTGGATCACCTATGTCCTACACATTCCCTGGCCGAGGTTCATGCAATTAGAAATATATGGAGTCTTGAGGGTGTCGAGTCCAAAGTCAACGCCGACAGTTTTCCTCGCGTACGCGAGGGCGAAACTAACCTGTTCACTAACTTGTAGTCGAGGTACTTTACCTGGAAAATTACTTCTCTTCATTCTGCAGTTCCGGTACATACCCGTAGACCTTGATACGTGTGCGCCCCACAACGAGAACATGGAAGAGAGCGTGGTTAAAATCAGCACAGCACTAACTACTTTACTTTGTTCGTGGTTGTCTACTGCTGCTTAGCTTCTTGACGACACCTTCGGAAACACAAGCTAGGCTAGTGAGGGATCAATGTTCTAGAGCCAGGAGAAGAAGGGCAGCTACTTCCATGAACCTGGTCAGGTTATAGGGAACACCTCCGTCAAGATAGTTAAGTGACAGGTCCTGGCTGTGACTATCACGAACAGCTCTTATCGACTAAACGTCTTCCCTCGCCGACCTCACTGGGTTTCCCTTCAGGCTGTCATAGAGTCCATTCTTGGTGACAGGATGGAGTCTCAGAGCAATACCCACAACCACTCCTCTGATTCCGGTCCTTGTTTTAACCAAACTACTCTTGGCGCGAGTAAGCGACTGATTCCTTCCTGTTTCTTTCGCTAGGAAGTACATGTTCCCTTCTTCTTTTCTCGGATCTTTCCGATCACGTGTGCATGGGCTCTTTCCCAACTCTCGTGTCCCCCTCATTTGCCACGTGCGGTCCCCAGAAAAAGCTTCCCTCCAGGTTCTCGTTGCGCTTCTTAGCTGACAAGGTATGCCGGTCGTGCGACCACGTGAAGTGCCGCATGCGGTCCGTCCAAGGTAAACGGCGAGGTTTGCAGAGAACAAAGGAGTGGGTGTCGCGCGAGAAACCGTTTCATCGCCTGAGTTGTGTCGGAAGGCGGTATAGCTTGCGCATCTCCGCGTTTCTTCAGCTTTTCTTCTTGTGACTGTACGATAGATGGTCGAGTCACGCGCAGCTAGACATCGATGGGGTCCGGTTGTGACGCTGGCTAGTTGTTGTCCCAGGTGCCGTTTTGACAGCGGAATTCCCTCGGAGTTCCCTCGTTGAGCAGAGATAATATAGACCCTTCTTCGTTTCCTTTGTTTGCTCCTTCTGTCCAGCAGTGAGTCCAGTTACGAAGAAGGGGGGGGCGCGCGACTCCGCGATTCAACGCAGTTGAGCTTTTGTGCCGATGCAGTCCGAGGCTCTCGAGTTAAACAAGGTTTCTCTCTTGGTCTCCTCGCTTTTTCATTTCGAATGACGTACTCTTCTTTCTCTCGCTCTCCCTCAATATGTACTCTCGTTCTTTCCTGAGTGGCGCATTCCCCCGCCCATCACCATCCGCGGCTTCCTTCTTTTCGCCTCAGCAAAGGAACGAACTCGCAGTTCTCAAGGTTCTCCCCGGTGTTCGGATTAGTTGGCCTACTGGTTCAGCAATCAACACCGGGGGTGCTATCTGGACTTCTCGATAGGAAAAAGGTCGTCTAGAAGACCGCGCCTTCCGGACTGATACACGTGGGGCACACACTTTGAAAATTCATCGTAGCGAAAACATCTTGAGGGCTGCGTCATTCCGTCGCAAAACGTCGTCTTGTTTTGTCCAAGTTTATCTTTTTACTGCTGAGCTTGTCTATACTTAACACATTCGAACCTACGCTGACGAACTCGGGCCTGGTATACCATCCTTCCCCCCCGTCTTTCACCCTCGTCCCTCTGTTTTCCTCGTGTGTACCACCCGGATTCAAAGGGACGATGAGGAAGCCTTTTCAATTGTATTATCGATTCTCTGTGTATTACCAGCCATCTGTGGAATTCCTGCTTCTCGCTAAAAACCGCTTCTGTGCTCTGTTTGTCGTTGTCTAACCGGTGACTTGAACTCGTCTCAGTCTCCGCAGCTTCTTCGTCAATTTCCTCGAAGTATGTACACACTAACGGACGGCAATGGTCCCTTCTCTGCCCTCGTGTGTTCGTCTTGTGAGTTTCCATAGCTTTGTGAAGTTCCCCATCGTCACACAGCGGACTTCTTTTGTTTCGTGTTTTCTTCCGTTTTTTCAATCTGGCCCCTTGTGCTTAATGCCCTCTCTTCTTCCCGTCATGGCAGACACCACGATGGATTTACGAGGCATATCCACTTCCTCTCCTTCATATCTTCTAGGTGATCTTGATGACCTTGAATCTGTGGGTGGAGCAGGGGCAGGGGGAGGTGGGAAATCCGACAATCTCTTGATTCCTTATAGTCGTAACAATCGTCTGTCGAAGTCTTTAATAGATTCTTCAGGGACTTCTGGGTTGTATTCTTCATCTACATCGTATCCTCTCTTATCGTCAAGCAAGGATACTGCGGCTTTGGCAGTTGTCGATAACAACCATCTCAATAATACGTTTTCTTCCTCTTCTTCACCTCTACCTCGTTTTGAAGGAGATGACGAGACTAGTCTTCTTTGTCCTCCTCGCTCTTATTCTCCCCCCTCCCGATACACCGGGGGGGGAGGTAAAGGCGTAGGATGTACAGGTTCACAACACAAGAATCTTTCCTCTCCTTCATTAACACCGGATGAAATTAAGTCACAGATACGCCTCAGAAATCTCTGTGGGAAACAAGGTCCTATGCGACCTGACGATATCCTTGTAACGCGGATCTTGACAGGAGAGAAGAGCTACTGGGAAGCTTTAGATGAGCTCCGTAACTTATGCGGGACCTTAACTATCGAAAATGAACAGCTGAAAACAAGTAAAGCGAAACTGACAACCCGAGCCTTAGAGAGTGAGAAGAAAAGCAAAGGAGAAATCCGTCGTTTGCAATCTGTCTTGAAGATTACTCAAGAAGAGTTGGAGGAAAAGTTAAAGAGACTCGAGACAGAAAATGATGCTTTGAGACGGGCTCGGGCTAATGAATCGACCTATCATAATCAGCGCCTGCACCTACAAAAACAACTAGAGAAGTTACGGAGCGAAAATGACGAGAGGGGGCGATTACTCTCCCAGAGAAATCGGGAATTGCAAGCCTTACGAGAAGAAACACAGAGGAATACCGAAGCCATCGAAATGTATAAAGCACGAGTGGATACATTACAAGGGAAATTAGCTGAGGTGGTCTCTCAGAAGAATCTTCTTTTGATCAAGGTCAAAAAAGATATACGAGATATACAAGATAGCGCTCAACAAGCAAGAGAAGCTGTCTTAGCAGAAAAGGCTCGGAGTGAACTTCAAGCGGCGGAGAATGAGAAACATACACAACTGCAACTTCAACTCCAAGAGAGAAAGATTCGAGATCTCCAGCAAACCGTCGCTTCTGAAGAGAGTCAAGGTGAATACTACCGTCGCAAGTTTGAAGAGGCGTCAAAGCAGTGTGCAAAGCTCAAGTCACAACTCGACAACTACTCCAATAAAACGGAAACCGATGCCGCCCTGAAGGATAGAAAGATACAGGAACTCTCAGAGGGTCTCTCAAATGCTTTGAAAACCCGAGATAGGACGGCGCAGGAACTCAATGCCCTTCGGTCCAAGTATAATAATCTTCGTGGGGAGCTAGAGAGGGCCGAACAAAAGCGAAATCTCGCCGATCAGGATGCCATCCGAGCCAAGGTTAGTCGTCAAACGCAGCGGTCGAGTCGTTTCTCGTGCTTAGCTTACGGGCTGACGAGAACAAGGAAGGGACAGGGACGGAAGGGGTGGAGTCTCCTCGTTATCCCTTAGATCTATTGCTGCTCTCTTTATGAGAGAAGTGCACGCATCTATTGATGTGTTTGTAGAGATCCTAGGCATCAGGTACCTCTGGGTCCGCGTTAAGTACATTGTATATATCGGAGGTGTATATAGATAGTTAAGGATGGAAGGTAGATTTATCGTTGTCCTTCATGTAATGCCTCTACGCTGATATTCATTGACAGCACGTAGTAGCTTTTATCTGGCTTTTCCAATCCTGATACAAAGCACAGACTCGTTTTTCCAAGCTGTTAACTCTTAAGGGACGCTAGAGTATTCTGACTAATGGACGCCGTGCAACACTTTCATATGCCTACTGGCCGCACGTGTGACCCTGTATTTCACCTTGAGGTTTTACAGCCTGTGCGCGCATACAAATGGCGTCCATATGTATCTATTGATTCTTATCGGACGTAATATGCGAGAACGCATCGAGTGTATCACGGGCCGGCTATTTGAAGTTGCTCTGACTGTCTTTCTTGTGTTTTCCCCTCACCCCACCCTTTCAGGCACAAGCAGATTCTCTGGACGCTTCGAGGAGTGCTTTAGAATCGAAGCTGAGTGAACTTCAACTTGAGCGTTCTACGCTCTTAGAGAAGCTGGAACTATCGGAGAAGGAAGCGACGGAAGCCCGGGAAGCGAAGCATAAAATCAAGGCGTCCTTAGATTTGGCATACCAGAAAGAACAGTTCCGCTTGATGGAGGAAAACAGTCGCTTAGGAACCGATTTGAAGGTTGCTCAACAACAGATAGAAGCCCTCACACGGCAAAAAGATCAAATGCAAACAGAAGCGGAACGTCTACGGGGTTCGGATGATGAGCTACGAGCTATGCAAGTCGACCTGATGAAAATGAAAACGACCTTGCAGCTGGTCCAGGGACGCCCTTGCGAATCAGATAAAATGGTTGTCGAGGGAGTCGTTCAAGCTTTACGGTCCTACGTGGAACTCAAGAAAACTCTCGAGGTATGCTACATGCGTTATCCTCGTATAACTCCACATGAAGCTATGTATCTACGAGGGTTCGCTGTCATCAGACAAAACACCAGCAGACGCCATAGGAAATATCTCGAGCTGTCTTGTTTTCACAGTGAAGGAGCTTTGAGATTGAGCCGCAGCCCTCTGTCCTTCTCTAATGGTGTATCTGTGCATCGTTTCATGGGATCTCTCCCTCTGTACTGACGCCCACTCGGAAGTTGTTTTCCTACTGAGAAATAGGATGCAGTACGTATACTTCAGTTCGCTAAAGCTCTGTCTTTCGGTAAGCCTATTTCTGTGAATACATACATATATATGTATGTATCCATGCGCGTATGTCTGTACTCCTTCTTCCCCGCCCTGACGTTAGAGTTACTTACCTACGATTGCCGCAACTGTCCATTCGACTCGTGGTGTTTTTGTTCTTGTCTGTGTTGGTTTGTTAACAGACCCAAGAGCAGTCGCTTTCATCTCTAAATCAGCAGAATCAGGCGTTAGCCCAGAAAGCTACTGAAATGGCGAGCTTAAGCCGAGAAATGACGAATATGGAGTTAGAGAACCGAGCCCTGAATGAACATATAGCATCGCTAACAGCGGAGCTCCGTAAGATCGGTGACCAACAGACAGCGTTGCAGCTCGAAAGGGAAGCGGAGAATGAAGCGCGACGGCAGCAGGTTGAGAGACTTCAGAAGGAGTTTGAAATGAGGAAGAGAGAAATTGAATCGCATGCTGAAGAGGCATGTAATAAAGCTCGTGAGGAAGTTCGACAAACCCAGGCTGAGTTGGACAGATTAAAGAAGATCTACGATGCCGAAAGAAAGAAAACGGCTGATCTTCAATCACGCTTAGAAGAGGCAGCGGAAGAAGCGTCGCGAAGAGGTGAAGATGCAGAAAAGAAACATCAAGATCAAATACGTGAATGGAGAGACAAAGTTGATCGTTTATCGTCAGAAAGAGATGAAATGAGAAGCGAGTTTGAGCGTGAAATCGATACTCTCAAGAAGCAACATGAAGATGTTATACGTCAGCTAAAGAATGACCGAGACCGAGCTGTCTCAGATATTGAGAGTCGGTATAAACAGCAGTTGGAGGACATGAAGAGCCGCAATGATCAGCTTTTATCCACACAGAGCCAACAGAAGCAAGATCTCCAGCATCGATTCCAAGAGATCGAAGGTACCCTACAATCCCAGCTGGCGGAAACTCGTCGTGAGCTCGATAATAGACTCTCCGAAATGCGCACCCTCGAATCATCTAAAGAGCGTGTTGAGAGAGAATTTGCTGCAGCTAAAGAACAATTTGAAGACGAGAAGACATCTCTGGAAAAGACCATTCAGCGAAACAAACAAGATCATCAAAGTGAGGTTGATCGCATGAAACGTGAGGTTGAATCTCTGAAGAAATCTCTGTCAGATGAGGTCTCTGGAGCATCAGAGAAAGCTAAGACGCTGGAAAATGAACTCAAGAGCGTTAAAGACGAAGTCAAGAGGGCTGGATCGTCTAACGAAGAGAAAGACAGGCTCTTAGACGCAGCAAAAGCCAAGTACGCTGATCTAGCTGCCAAACATAATGATCTTGTTCAGAAGTTCAACGAGCTCGTGGATGAGAACAAGCAAATGAAGAAAGACTTAGTCGATGCAGCTGAAGAAAAGGATGATCGAGAAAAGCAAATCAAAAAACTCATGGACTCTCAAGCTCTTGCTCAACAAGAGCTTGAAGCAACCAGACAGAAAGAACGAGAAGCCTCAGGGAAGGGCGAAAAGCTTACGGCTGAAGTAGACAAGGCCAAAGCAGAACATCATGCTGCGGAGTTGAAGCTGAAAAAACAAATAGGTGACCTGACATCTGATAAGGAGGCTCTCGAGGTAAGTCTGAATACTCAAGACTCAGACAGCGGAGGTCTCGAAATCTACGTAAAAGCGTCTCAACATGTATGTAACTGCATGTATGTTAGGGTCTGCCCTATAAACACTTTTGACGTACCATGCGCAGTCTTCTTAACACTTCAGTCCTTCACATCTACGTGCAGCTCCAATACACGTACCCTTTTATCTTCATATGTGTCATTTTCTTTCGTCTACCTTTACGTGTTCTCCTGTAGATGATCCAGGTGAAACTTTAGCTACAGGTACTCCCTCTCTACCCACCTACCATTGCCTCACTACCTGTCTACTTGCCTACAAACATTCCGAGACGTATTCTAGTGTTTTTTCTTTGATATCGTGTCCTCTCACACACCTCTCGTGAAAAGGCCCTTCTCGACTCTCCACCCCCGAGTCTTCTCGTCTCGTCAACCTCCTGCGTCATCCTCATTTGGCGGTCTGCTGTATTGCACGAGGCTGAGACGTTTGAACTCTTTCCACCACAACGGGAATGTTGATTCTGCACGGTTTTCAGGCGAAGCTAGCTCAACTTCAGCGGTTAAGTGGAGAAGATTCAGATGCGAAGGCTCGTAAAGTCGAGCAGCTGACGAAAGAGAAGGGTGACTTGGAAAAGGTGCAAAGACGTCTGGAAGAAGAGAAAGCGGCCTTAGAACAACAACAGCGTAAACAAATGACCGAAGCGAAGGCCGCTCAAGAAGAATTAGAAAGAAAGAATGGAGAACTCCAGAAACAAATTGAACAATTGAATAAAGAACTCCAAGAAACGAAGACGAATCTTGCTCAAGCTCGGACAGCCGCCACTACAGCTCAAAACCAAGCAGCAGCAGCAGCAACAGC
>NW_027153875.1:0-200 GCF_002600585.1 Cystoisospora suis
GCCATGTCGGCGGGACTCAGCCGTACCGCCACTATGGCGCCCTTAGGCAACATTGTCTTCGACGAGCCACACTGTTCGCGTTGCCGCTGCTCCTGCCTTGCGTGAGCCTCGTACACATGTGCCCTTGCCCGCCACAATCTGGCAAGCCATGCGACAGACAGCGGATCGAGTCTAGGCTCGTCCAAGTACCTCTGGACAGG
>NW_027153875.1:293-1678 GCF_002600585.1 Cystoisospora suis
GGCCAAGGCAACTGCCTGCAGGTGCCTGTCCCAGTCCCTCCCATCCTCGTCAACCAACGCACCTAGTGCTTTCTTCAGCGTGCGCATGAAACTCTCGACAACAGAGTTACCCTGAGGATGGTAGGGTGTGCTGAAAATCTTCTGCGCACCTATGCTCCTGCACAGTCGTTCCAGAATTTCAGCGATAAACTGCGGACCATTGTCCGATAGGAGTAACCGTGGCACACCGTGTTGAGGTATCCACCTTTCCTTCAAGACGTCCACGACGTCTTGCGCCTCAGCTCGCCGTAGAGCCGTCAAATCGACCCACCTGCTAAAATGGTCGATGATCACTAAGATAATGCTAAAGCCTCTTTTCGTCACCGGCAAGGGACCAAACAAGTCCATAGCGATCACTTCGCCTGGCCAGCCTCTTGGGAGCGTCCGGTAGGGCAAATTCCTAGCCCCATCTCTGGCTTGCTGCCAGCACTGGGTACACGTGCGTAGCACCTTGGCGACATCGCGGGCCATTGTGCCCCAAACGTACCGGGCCTGTACTCTAGCCAGAGTCTTCTTTCGACCGAAGTGGCCGGCCTCTGCGCCCAAGTGCAATCTTTGCACAACAGCTATCCGGGCCACCTGTGGTAACAAAATCAGTGGGGCTTTATCGTGACGCTCTGGCTCTGTGCTTTTCAAGCATAGCACCCCGTCCACTTCTATCGGGGCAAGGTTGGCTCTCAGCGCCCAAGTGGGCAACCGTGCACCACTTATGCCAGCCATGTACTGGCGCACCTCAATGCACTCTGCATCAAATTTCTGCAGGGTGCGGATAGTTTCCTGACCCGCGTCCACCTCCGGCCGCTTGTCACCTTCTGTTTCCTCTGTTCCTGGGGCGCTTTTGCTGCGTATCGCCGCCGCCCCACCCCCTGCTAAGAAAGCGTTGTGCTGTCCCCAGCACGCACGACATCTTTCGTCAGGACCAACAACAGCACACAACCCGTCACGTTGGCACATGCGGTCTGGCTCACACATGGTGTCGTGTTGCTCTGTCGGTAGTTCTCCCGTAGGGTAACGCGAGAGCGCGTCTGCCACCGCGTTACACCTTCCCGCTTTGTGCTGCAAGTCGAACGCGAAGTCTTGTAATCGCAGGACCCAGCGGGCAATGCGTGTCGATTTACCAGCATTGTTGCGCAGCCATAGCAACGGGCTGTGGTCCGTACGGACCAATGTAGGTGAGCCCTCCACCCATACACGGAAGCTCTCCAGGGCCCACACAACAGCAAAGGCCTCGAGCTCTGTGATAGACCACTTCCGCTCATTCTGCCGTAACGTTCTACTCGCGAACGCAATGGGGCGCTCTATGTTTCTCTCATCCCGCTGCGACAAGACCGCACCCAAACCCAAGA
>NW_027153875.1:2116-2367 GCF_002600585.1 Cystoisospora suis
GCCTCCAAGCAACGTATCGATCATTCGTTGCTGGGTGGCTGGTGCAGCAGCAGCTCCGAATGGCATTCGAGTCCATTCAAATTGGCCGTCTGGCGTACTGAATGCCAAGAACTTACGGCTATCCGGCTCAACCTCGATTTGCCAATATGCATTGGGAAAGTCAAATACGGAAAAGAATGCCTTTCCCTGCAGGGCATCCAGTGCCTGCTGTATCCGGGGTAACGGGTATGCCGGGACCCTCGTGACCCTAT
>NW_027153876.1:0-45041 GCF_002600585.1 Cystoisospora suis
AGTTTCGTTTCTCTTCACCTCGAGAGTTGACTGCAGGTGCACACGCGAGACTTGGAGGATACCGTCATCTTGTGTCTGTGGAGCGCTGATATTCGCAGAGGGAGGATCACTTTGTGTTTTGGCGCTGTTCCTCTCCCTTGATTGCTGTTTTGTCGCTTTAATGTGAGTTGCGGAAGTTGCCCGGGGTTTCGAGCGGGTGCCCATTTTGCTAATTTGCTGACTCCTTTCGAGTTTCTCGTGGGGCTCTACAGCCCCCTGACACTCGCTCGGGGAGTGCCGCCGTGTCAGTGTCTGCTGAACCGGACAGGCTTCTGAGGGGATGTCCTACCTGCCGCCCGGAAACAGTATGTGGTCATTTGTGTCAGTCTTCAGTGAGCTAAGCGACAGCAGTAGAATGCCTGCCTTCGTGCAACTGACGACTCTTGGCTCCTGCACGAGGTCCGCGTACCGACTGAGTGATTTCCGAGGACGGCGGAAGCTAGCGAGCGGAATTACCTGGTGTGCGGTGCGTGTTCGGAGCTCCCCCTGAATCTTTTTGCCGGGATCCTTGCCGGCAAGACACCTGCCATTCCCGGCTTCACTACCGTTAGCTAAATGCCGCAGTTGGTCCCAACGTGTGTGCTGGTGATCCTTTTCCTGCACACGTTCGGTTGTACGTCCAGTTTTGCAGCGCAGGATGGCGACTCCGTTGCTAACACGACGCTCACGCTGATGGTTACCTTTCACGACAGCTGTAACTCTTCTGAATCAACACAGCAAGCCCTTCGGAGAAGCCTGAGTGTCTCACTCCAACGGGGGAGCCGCGGAGGCAGTTTGAAGGCTTCGGGCACCGACAATGCGACGTAAGCGACTCGGTCGCTTCCTTTGTTCACTCCGTGTCCGGGACCTGCACTTGTGTTCCGTGTGGTCTCGCGTCTAAAAGTATGCGTAGCACCTCTGGCCCTTCTTTCCAGGTAGAGAGCTTTTTTCTGTCCTGTGCTATGTCGCAGTGTATCGATGCAGGTGGTGTCTACGAAGATTGCATCGTATGAGGCCTATGCAACAACCCAGTTCAGCGTAAGCTTCCCTGGGGAGAACGAAGGTGTGGACGGCGGACTAGGTGTCCCTTCAAGATGTCTTGTCAGCGATGAGACGTTGAACAGGGTGGGAGTCGACATCATCAAGCTCACCGACTGCCCCCTTCTCGGAAGTGGAGAGCTGAAACTAGCATTTGAGCAAGACCCATGCGTGGACTCAGTGGAATTTGACCAGACCGTGAAAATAATCGATGAGCAAGAACACTTCCTTGGCAATACGGATGCGTACCACCTCGACGCCGCAGCTGGCGACGATGGGGGTCGCAGAGACCGCTCCCGACCTTTGGAGGAACCTTACTGGCGTACCATTGCGGGTTTCGACGAGGCTTATCCTCTCGCAGAATGCCTCCGGAGTGAGGTAGTCGCAGTGATCGACACAGGAGTCGCCTACAACCATCCCTTACTGCGAAAGAACATGTGGAAAAACCCTGGAGAGATCCCGGGGAACGGGGTTGACGACGATGACAACGGGTTTGTCGACGACGCTTACGGCTTCAACTTTGTCGACAACGACGGTGATATATCGGACGACAACGGGCATGGTACACACTGCGCTGGTATTATAGGTGGTCTCAAAGACAGCGAGACCGGAGCACAAGGTGTCTGCGGGACCACGAGCATAGCCGGATTGAAATTCATGGGGGGAAACGGGAGCGGTGTCACGTCAGATGCGGTGAAGGCTGTTAACTATTGTATTCAAATGGGAATCCGTATTAGCAATAACAGCTGGGGAGGACCCGGCAAAACAGCTGCACTCGAAAAAGCTGTCAGGAAATCAAATGAGGCAGGCCATATTTTCATTGCAGCAGCCGGAAACGCCGGACAGAACATTGATCGTTCTCCTTCTTATCCGGCTTCCTACGCATCACCGAACATCGTAGCTGTTGCGGCTACAGATTCATCGGACAGCATGGCCTCGTTCAGCAACATCGGTGCGCGGACAGTGCACGTAGCTGCTCCAGGGGTGGCCGTCCTCTCCACGTATCCTCCTGACGGTTTCAAAAAGCTGTCTGGCACTTCGATGGCGTCGCCAGTGGTGGCAGGTCTTGCCGCCTTGTTAGTTTCGCTTCCGTTTCACGATCACCTACAAATCAAGACGGCAATCATGGAGGGAGTAGATAAGGTCCCTGCGTGCCAGGGTAAGCGTCGCCGCCCTTCCAACCCGCCACCTAGGAAGCCTGTGTCCCGCACAAAGGTTCCACTGTGTTCTGTGATCGAAGACAGACATTGTCTGCCTGTCCTCTTGCGACAAGAACAAGACAAACACACATCCACAATACGAGTACAGGCGAGGGACGTCGCGAGCAGACCCACAACGGCGCGAAATTCGCTGCTAGTCCACTGCTCAGGAGTACTGCGACACATGCCGGTGCATTGCTAGTCTGCTTGAACCACCTTGCCATGCTGTCTACCTGCAGGGAAGGTGATATCAGGTGGCAGGGTGAATGCTGCCAACTCGATTGTCTGGCTTGCAGAACAACTCGGGTTGCAGAAACTTCGCTAAAAAACTGCCGAATGGGACTGCGGCAGCGGTGACGTAAACAAGCAGCCGGAGAACGGTTCGGAAGAACAGCAATGTCCTGACAGCTTTGACGAAGCCATAGGTGCCCAGGCACGTTCCATTGACAGTGGGGACGGCGTCTGGCTCTCACTCGAAGCGCTTTAAATGAGTGACTTGTCATTGTCTGTTGCGTCTCGTGCCACTGCGTCTGCGGATGCGGCAGCCTGTCCTTGTGTTTGTTCGCTGCTCGCGTAACTGACAGCTGCCGTGAAGTATGTTCGTCAGGCAGTTACTGGTCTTCAGTTCATGAGATCATCGTCTATATGTAGAGCATGTAACAGTGTATGTCCTTGCTCCCAACGTTCTCATTGTCAAGGCCACACAGAGCCGGTGTCACTTCGGGAGGACGTGCGCTTTTGTCTTTTCGATGGCCCTGTTGCCTCGTGTCCGGCGTGTGTCAAAACACTCCGGGACTTATTAATTGCACTCGGACGTTTATCCCCCGACCAGCCGCATTGCGCTCTTTGCTGTCCGAGCGCGGACTGAGCGGGGACCCGGGGGAATGCGGTCATCACCGCGTCGGTGTTTTGCAGTGCGGGGTGTGTCTTAGGCGTGCGGCCACGTGCGAAACGCAGCCCTGAAGGCCGCACCCACAGGTCACCAGTCTCGGTGGACCAGGTAGTCCCGAGTTACCATACGCGGCGCTCCCCGATAGAGCCTGCCAAGCTGCGCGTTCAGCGCTGCACCGGGTTCTGCGGTCATTTCCAAATCATCAGGGCGCAAGAGACTGCTTCAGGAGCGCTGTCTCGGCACCACGTGGTTCCTCCTGGAAGACGTAAACATGGTTTCGTAGAACCAGCATACCAGGACGTCCCACCTCTGTGTTATGCTGTTGGCCAGCAGGCTCAGGTCACAGGCCTTCAGCTAGAGGCTTCCGGTACCCGAACAAATGTGAACAGCTCCAAGATCGAATACCCAGCGACGACAACGGAATCGCGAGGAGGGAACAGCACAGGCAAATGAGCAGCATAAGACACGCGGGATACGCCCGTTTATCTCCGAGTGCTTGAACTCGCAGCTTCTCGCCAAGGGAAAAATAAAGCTGTCATTCGGACCAGAGCCTCGTTCGTCCGACGCTCGTGCACGCATCGCAGGAGGCAACAAACAGACGCGCAGACACCCTCGCGTGTAATGTACATGTAGGGAGGTGTGCCTTTGAGTTCGGGTGATGCATCATCCAAACGTCGGCGGACTGAGCCGTACAACTTGCGCCCCGGGCTACGCTGCAACCAGGACTCAATCGCTCTCCCCTCGAGAAATGCTCTTCCCAAGCTGCCCCAGACTTCTACCGGACGAGAGAAAACTCCCCGGACACTATATTTCCATCGCACTAAGGTAACATGGAGTTGCTACCGCCCTCCATACTGGGGTCCTGCCCAGTGAAGTCACTTCGCCCTAGTTCCGGGCTACTGGGTCGATTCGCAGCCCTCTCATTTCACAGCATGCCATCGCAGTGTGGGAGGCGCTGGTTGAAATCGAGGGCTTATTCGGGTGTTCCGGGCCCGCTGGTGGGCACAGAAAGCTCAGCTTTCTGTTCAGGTCACTATGCAGGCTTTCCGCTTTCGAACAAGCCGTGGACCGCCTTCAGTACACCGCTCCAGCCGTGACTGGTACTGCAGTCGGGACCCGTTGTCGCTACTGTACGTGCTCGTTTACAGTTAGTTCGTAGTCTGTTGACTGTAAGGTGGAATAGCACGCACTCCCAGGAGGGGATGAGAGCCCGCAGGCAACGGGCGTGTGGACGCTGCCCGCTACTGATCTGACGCGGGCCTAGGTGGGCAAAGTGCCGTCGCCCGGTTTCCTGAGGGTAACGGGAGGAGCGCACTAGTGCGTACTTCTCCTTGCTTAGCTTAGTACCGCGTGCAGGCAAATACACAACAGGAGCAGACGATTATCAACAGAGAACACAGAGGCAACCTCCGAGGCTACCACTAGGACGAGGAAGGACTGAGGTCCACAGTCAGACTGGGACGCTGCCCCGCTGTGCATCTGCAAGGCCTCCTCGCGGCAGTCAGCATGAGGTAACCGGTCACCCCCACTCAAACGTCAGCACTAACTGGGAGATACGAGCGACTGCATGCGCACGCTAGAGCCCCTGGTGCGGTCTCGAGATACCTTCAAGGCCCTGGGATAGCAATGGACTTGTGGTTCAGCTAGAAACCGTTGCATATTACTCGGCGAGTTCTGTGCACTTCGTCTTTGCTGTTGTGGTTAGCGAACCTTTGACCTCTCTTGTCTTCTCCTGGGCCAAGCCCCATTTTCCCGCTTACGGCTTCACAGGTCGTCGAGTTACTGCGGTAGACGTTCTCACTTTGCTTGTCCGTTGCCGTCTCTCTCCGCTTTGTAGTGAAGCTCTGCCGCCGTTCCTTCTCGTCTCTCTGCTTCACCATGTCACTCAGTGCGCTACGTAAGCGGGTGGCTTACTTCTATGACCCGGATATCGGCAGCTACTATTACGGGCCGGGGCATCCGATGAAACCCCAGCGAATTCGGATGGCGCATGCACTTGTTCTGTCCTACGACCTCTACAAACATATGGTAAGTACCGATCTCTCTGGACTCATGAATTGAGAGAGCAGCTTAACTGTGCTGTGAAGTGCCGGAGAACGTTTGCGGTAGCTGGGGTTGCAGCGGCGGGTCCTGCGCGTGGTCTCCGTGTGCTCTGCGCGTAACATGACGTCTTCTGAAGAATTTTGAAGGGGAACACCTGAGTTCTCCGTCTGAGATCATGCAAAAAGAGCGTCCACGCAATTCATCGTCCTTGCAGGGGGGGGGGTGGAGGTTGCAGGGTTTCGGGGTATGCTGAGGGGAAATCATCCGCGTTACCGCGGAAGGAACGCGCGTGTATCTCGCTTCGACACTTCTCTGCACGAGATACGTGGGGAGCCACGCTCAGAGTATTAGCAGACAAATACGTTCTGCTGGGCTCGGCTACGACTTTCTTTACCGTGACTGCAGCCTTTTTCCGTGGAACTGGCGACCTCTCCAAATGCTCTAGAGACGAGGAAAAGTGTCCAGGTGACTGTCTTGTCTCTTCTGCAGGAGGTGTACAGGCCGCACAAATCCATTGAGCCGGAGCTGTGTCTGTTCCACTCAAGTGACTACATCTCGTTTCTTTCGTCGGTCTCTCCTGAAAACTATAAGGAATTCTCGCTCCAGCTAAAGAATTTCAATGTCGGAGAAGCAACGGATTGCCCGGTTTTTGACGGACTTTTCACCTTCCAGCAGGCATGCGCTGGTACGAGACCGACTCACAACGCCTGCGGGACGTCTCCTCGTGTGCGTGCAGACTCAGATACACAGGAGGACGGTGGTGTATTGGCGTGCTTCCCCGATCGCTCGAGTCGTGACCAAGAAAATTCCTTAGTGGTCCCTGACTATGTGCATGTTGAGCTGACAGTTAGGACCGTGAACCTGGAGCTTCGAATAGTGTGACCGGGACGTACGGTGACAAACTAGTTGGTGTTCGGAAGATCCACCGTTTTGGGGTTTCTGTGGTGTGCGTGGGTCTTGCTCGTCTTGACACATCACTCGATATAGCACGCGTCTCACGCCCTGACGCATGGACTTGGACGCTTCTGTGACGGATGCTACATGTAGCCGAGTGTTCTGAGCCGCTCTCTGACGTGACAGTCGTACATGCCCTTCCATGGGAGAAGTTCCGTCGCGAAGACAGTCCCGGGCGTTTCACTTGCCGCGTCTGAGATAGTCAGAGAGAGGTAAGACATCTTTTTCTTCGGCGACGTGTGGTTGTGTTGACAGGGTGCCTAGTGTTTCCTAGCAGCGTGTTTATACAGGTCGCATATATTTCCGGAAGAACCTCGCGGTTCCGTTCGTCTTGTCGCTTTCGTCTCTGCTGGTCTTTGCTTTCACAGGTGCTTCAATCGACGCGGCGAAGAAACTGAATCATCATCAGGCGGACATCTGCGTCAACTGGTCAGGCGGTCTTCATCAT
The DNA here is from genome assembly GCF_002600585.1 of Cystoisospora suis. Taxonomy (NCBI): domain Eukaryota; phylum Apicomplexa; class Conoidasida; order Eucoccidiorida; family Sarcocystidae; genus Cystoisospora; species Cystoisospora suis. The sequence goes on from NW_027153876.1 coordinate 6,593, forward strand.
GCCAAACGTTCTGAAGCCTCTGGATTTTGTTATATCAACGACATCGTACTTGGAATCTTAGAACTGCTCAAATACCACGCCCGCGTGATGTACATTGATATCGATATTCATCATGGTGACGGTGTCGAGGAGGCATTCTATGTGTCACACCGTGTCATGACGGTCTCATTTCATAAGTTCGGCGACTTCTTCCCGGGCACCGGTGATATTACAGATGTCGGCGCAAGCCAGGGGAAGTATTACGCCGTGAATGTGCCCTTGAATGACGGAATGGACGATGACTCGTTTGTCGCCCTGTTCAAACCCGTCATCACCAAGTGCGTAGATGTCTACCGCCCAGGCGCGATTGTCTTGCAGTGCGGCGCAGACAGCCTGACAGGCGATAGGTTGGGAAAGTTCAATCTCACAATAAAAGGCCACGCCGCATGCGTTGCGTTTGTCAAATCGCTAGACATTCCTCTTCTTGTTTTGGGCGGGGGGGGATACACTATCCGAAACGTGGCACGATGCTGGGCATACGAGACAGGGGTTGTGTTGGATAGACACCGAGAAATGTCGCCTCATGTACCTCTGAACGACTATTATGACTACTACGCTCCAGACTTTCAGCTTCATTTGACGCCTTCCTCGATCCCGAACGCCAACTCCCCCGAACACTTAGAGAAAATCAAGACTCGTGTTCTGTCCAACCTCGGTTACCTGGAGCATGCCCCTGGAGTGCAGTTCGCCTACGTTCCTCCTGACTTTTTCGAAAATGATGATGACGAAGATGACTTCCAGCAAGGCCAAGTGGAGAATGAGGGAGGAGGGAAGGCTAGTGGATCGGCAAGCAGTGGAAGCAGTAGTTCGCAGGCACCCCATCGGTTGAGGAGAAAGGATTATGCGAACGATTTTGAAGATATGGCGGACAGAGATCAAAAAGTCCCGGTATGAGAAAGCAGTCAGACAGTGTGCGCTTGGACGGTATCTCGATAGTGTTTTGTCTGCTGGATTTTGAGTGAGGGGAAAGCAATCCATGTGTGTTTGTTGTCATGCGTGGATCTTTTTCCAAGGAAGTGGGCGCCGGACCCCCCTACACCGCGTTGCTCGTGTAGGAGGATTGATTCGCGACAGAGTCAGTGTCGACACGTTGCGCGGCGGGGGGTGCCTCCGATTTAGTCGCGAGAGCTGTGGAAAAATTCTCTCAAAGCTGTGGGGGCCTTTTTTCAAGTGCAGAAATTCTTCGCTTTTTATTTTAGTCCAGATGTCAGTACTCCTTGGTTCCAGATATACCGCTGAATGGTTGCTTTCAATAGGAGAGTCCCATTCAGCGCTCGTGCGCGGTCACATAATGCCGAGGAGTGTTGCGTTTCTCGCTGTGAAAGTAGTTGATATCTTTTTCTATCTTGTCTGTACTCCACTCCACCGCGGCGACGCCGGGGCTTGATCGGTCCACATCGGTTCTTCGCGTGTTTTTCAAAGCCGATTCCAGCAGAAGTAGCTGCGAGGTAGTTTCGCTTGCATGGGTGGAGCGCTGAGTTGTTGGACGTCACCCAGTCAGCTCTCGGGGACTGTGCTTGCATGTTCGGTTGCTGTTGACTTAGCTCTGAGGGGCCACGGTAGTTGCCCGGATGTGAGAGCCGTGTGCTTCCAAGTATGCTCGCGCTCTCGCTTCTTGAAGCTGTCGGTGCGAGTCCTAGGCAAGCATCAGCTGCTTCTTTCTGTAGAGGCTATCCATGTCTGCATAACAAAACCGTGCAACCTCTGCGTTCCCTGACTGTTTCATAGATGCTCGTAAACTCTCCCGTGACGCTGGGCACGGGTACGTACTTGTTTTTGCAAAACAAAAGGCACGTCCCTTGTCAGCGGGTAGTGTGCCATCCCGTTCTTTCGAAGTGGTGATGCATGGCGTCGATCCGCAAGTTGCCTGTGTCGCTAAGAACACTACTTGGGACGGTCTGGGGGTAGTTTAGGTATCCGTACGTATGCGCTCATGCATACACAAACATATGTAACAAGCAAAGATTTTCTCGTTGACCGGTGACGTGACGCTGACCGGTTCCCAAGATCCTACTCAGTCGCAGTCACGCCCCCCGTTTCAGGTTTTCGGGGTATCCTTGAGAAGTCAGAGCTGTTAGCGTTTGTCTCTCTTTTCAAGACGTTGTGGGGAGATTCATTGAAGTGCACGATGGAAGCGGGATGCTTCTTTTGCCTTCGGGAACCATTTCGAGCTCCGTGAAACTTACGGTTTTACAGAAAGCCAAGCGAACCTCGAAAGTTCTTTCCTCTTGACCAACTATGGAGAGTTGAAGAAGCTGAGTTCCACCGGACGTAGAAAATTTGTGGGGCTCCGTTGTAAGCAGCAGCCAGGACGCAAAGTGAGAGCTGTTGCAGGCTTTCGCTTCCCGCGCATATTTATCCGTGCACTTGCTTGAAGGATAAGAGGGCGGTCGTCACTGTGATGAGGGAGGGCCCTGGCAGTGTACTCCTGAAGACAAGGTGCCTCCACCATGCGAGACACGCTTGCCGACGGCCGGGTGGCTAGCAAAATACACATAGTGAATGCTTGGCTACTTGCCAAAGTGTAAGGAGGCCTCACCGCCACCTCACCTCGAGCTAGGGAGTGTAGGCCCGGAAGGGCAGCCTCCGAGAGACACGGGTAGTGAGGACGATTCCATGTTTTCCCGACGGTCGACGACCGCTCTTTCTGCCGGTACCAAGTTGACTGCATCCTAAGCGCAAGCGCGTATAGATTGTTTCGTGGCATCCACCTGCAAAGCGCGGACACAGGCTGAACCACTCGGGGAGTCACCAGCCGGTAGAATTCGAAGCACCGCTCGTCCAGGCAAAAGCCTGCTACCTCGGGAGAAAAACAGGAGCGACGTGCCGATCGGAGAAGGGGTCTTTCAATCTGAAGAGGATGAAGCATGTCGGCTTCTGCCTGGTTGTGTCAACGGTCCAAACAAAGACGGATGCCTGCTGCTGTCACACAGTAGGCTCGTAGTAGCATCTGTTCGCGGTGAGCCTCTGCCGAGTTTCTGCGACGGTTTTCGCATCCTGGTTGCATAGGCCCAATGTATGCAGAGATGGAGAAGGCGTCGGTTCCCTCTTGCGGCACGTACCAAAAGGAACTGGGGGACTTCGGGGTTGCACTCAGTGCTCGCTTACATGTGTTTCGCTGAAAAGGCTTCGCGTTCTGGGCTTCACAGCGCTGTATGGGTTTCGGAGGGTGACCTCGGAAAGAGTCTCGGTGGGCTGAGTGCCTTGTATCTCGGCCGCGCGCGTGCGGCGGCACTGTAACTCACAGCCACCGCAATTTCTGCATGTGCGTGCCCTTTTGTCACACACATCTCGCGGTCCAGCCTGACACCGTGGCCAACGACTTCGCCGTCTCCGTTCTGGAGACCTAGCGATCCCAACATGTAGGGAGAGACTTCGGTAGGATGTATAGCTCCCGTCTAGATTAGAGTTTAATGTCCGGGCTCTCCCCGAAATCACCCAGCTGTTGAGGGCATGAGTCGCCTGGCAATAAGGCGATTCCCGGAAGTCTTTCCCAGTGGCATTCTCAGAGTGCGAAGAAATGATGCTGCTACAGTGAGGTCACATCGAATCCCTGTGACCCCTTGCGGAAGCTTGATGGCTATGTTTGCAGCGTTGTCGCGTAATGCTCACAATCACACAAGCAGACCCGCTGCATCCGACGGTCAATGCCGGTTTTCCGCAGAAAACGTGTACTTTCATAACGCCTCGGCTTCGCAGTTCCTTCGTTCCTCATAGCGGGCGAACTACGAGATGCTATTCCGCCTCGGACAAGCCCTTCCAGTCGACTACACTGACTGGGATGTGTCGCACACGACGCACCCTGCTATCAAACCAAGGAGGCAGTGGAAGAAACAACGGACCGCTTACGGCAGTTGAACGCTGCACTCAGAGCAGCAATTTCGGTGATCGTGTGCGGGTCCCCCGACCTCGGCTGGGCACATTCTTCGGTTTGAGACTCTGGACAGTCGCGTTCCTGCACCCGCGGGCGTTGATGCAATGCCGTTAGCTGCGATGCGGCAGGCAGCACCGCGTCCATTGTTCGTACCCGTACAGCCCGGAAACAACTTGGACAGACACTAACTAAATGAGAGACAAGAATGACTTCATTACGCCGCTTCAGGCCACTCCGCAACCAGCCCCAAAGAGAACCGCACGCCCGTGGTATGGCAAGGGATGAAGATATCTATCTAGAGAATACTGAGTCCATCGTAACTAAGAGAACAAAACTAAGCCCTTGCTGAAACCAAGGATCCTCATTCGCGCGCATGCTCGCGCCTGCAGATGCTCGGGCTCGTCATTCCCCGGAATGTAAAACCGGACGCGTTGTCGCACGTGTAGCTACAGCCAGGGTATGCGTTTGTTCACCCCAGCTCTAGGGGGCTCGTGCGTTAGTGCGAATCACTTGTTGTGTAGGACACGGCTGTGCCACCCGGGCAACCCCAAGAACCTAGTACTCATGATATAAAGACAGTTTCTTTCATCTAGAGAAGACATACACCGACAGACACAGATACGTAAATATACTCACTTCTGATACCTGGAGGAGACACAGTGGCCATATATCCGTTTCACGAGAAGGTGTGCTCGGCGTGCGTCCACGCGTGAAACAGGTGATAATTAGAGAAAAAAACTTGTTTACACTCACTGCCGTATGCCGGAGCACCCGTGCTCACGGTGTAACAAGAATATCAATGGTATAGAGCATTGACTGCACCTCTTGGACAACTTGCAGTTTTTGGGGCCATCCGCAACATTCTCTTCGCAATAGACACCCAAGTGCGCTAGCCACATCCTGTTGCATTTTGAGTGCAGGACGACGGGCCTCCTCTTTTTCTTCATGAAATGTAAGACACTCGGAGTTTACCCTTTCCGAAGCCACCGCACTATTCGATTCCACTCCTACGTCCTGTTGTTCTAAACGTCTTGCAAGGGTCGAGAGACGGTCATCCCACACCCACTTCCCCTTCGATGCAGCTTCTTCCTGGTGAATCGGAGCTTCTTCTCTGTCAGGCTCCAACTTAAGGCTTTTGAAGGTATGCTGGTCTGGTCCGCTCTCAGTTTCTACTCCGGTCACGCGACCTACATCCCGAAAAGCAACGTTACACTTGGTCTCTCTGTCCCGTAGCAGTTCACCGTGTCCGTGCCCATCACGTTTCTCTGTTCTTCTTCTCTCGCTCTCTCTCACTGCGTGTGCAGCACCCTCGAGCAAGGCGAGCACCACAAGGCCTTTTACATTGTCTTTTTCCCTACCCTGCTCTTCAATGTGTACGGCTTCTCCTGCTGTTACACTGTCTCCGGCACGTGATGCCGCACGGACGTTTGGTTCCTTCTCTAAGAATACAGAAAGAAGCTTATGGACCAGAGTATGTCGAGAAGAGGGAAGAGCGGAAGAAGTGAGGACAGGATCGAAAACGCCCAAGACGACACAGGCAAGAAAACGGGCGAGTTGTACTTGCTCACTTTGGCGCAGAGGAAAGAAACCACGCTGGGGAGAAACAACGAGTCCAGGGAAAGAGAAGGAACCGGAAGGGGTCCCTACAGAGGACGATGAAGGCGATATACCTGGAGAAAAACCACGAGAGGGACGAATCTCACGAAGAATCTGGGGCGCTGCCAGTCTTCTCCACCAATGGAGGGCACTACAGAGCAGAATGGGATACAGCAGGACCGTAGCACAGAACGCCGCGTCTCCAAGGGCCCCCGCCATCCGGCCTTTCCACCAAAGCTTCACCCGGTCAGAGTTCCAATGAGAGAACACAGGAAACTGCGACCGTGAAAGAGAGCAGCCAGCACGACAGGCAGCGGCAGGGTCACTCGAGGGCACCAAGGTGCCTGCCATGTCAGGAGACAAGTGAAAGAGAACGGGGGATTCAGAACTGGCTTCTGGCGAGGAAGACACTTGATGAACCACGCAGACGGGACAAAGACTTCGTGGAGCCACTTCAGAAGTGCCCAGACCCCGCGTGCTGCTGGGCGGTGGCTCTTGCTTCATCTTCGGGCCAAGTGCTTCTGTAGAGACATCACGCAAGATACTTTGCGGCGGAAGAACTGGTTGATTGAGGAGTCCGGTGCAGACACAAGCGAAAAGGTCAACTACCTTACAGAATGGATTTGTCTTCAGAAAACCGCGGTGGCGTGGTATACTGTGGCTGCAGACACCTTCGTTGTCACGGTTTTTCTCTTTGCTGTTGTTGTCCTGTCGTTGCCTTGTATGCGTGTCAAGGCGCACAAGAGCTTCGAGAATTCTTCGCGTGTGTATGAAGACGAGCTCCAAAGAGAGGAGTTTGTCTGCTTCATCCGAGAAGGATGTATTCGGGGAGTTTAGAGAAGACATTTCTCTTTGACTCAGAGGCCTGCTCCTGGGCTCACTCTCCGCCGTTACGCGCAGCTCCTGCACAGAAACCTTTCTCTCTTCTACTCTCGGTGGCCGTTTCGTGTTGTCTCCCTTTGTCTCGAGCGATCTAGACTGTTCCGCTACGTCTTCGCGGACTCCCGTGATTTGTGTCTCGTCTTGTAAACCGTCTACACGCTTGCGTGACTGTTCCTTCGAGAGCCGATGTAGCGCAGGAAGTAAACCGTGAGGAGCAGCAGCAAGCACAGGTAAAGGAGGCTGTCCAAGAGCACTCGCGTATGTCTGAAAAACTCGGTCTAACTCCTCCAGGGACGGATGGTGTAGTGAAGCAGAAACAGGAGAGCAGAAAGAGAAGGAGGGAGAAGGATCCGCGTTGAACTTGGGACTCCTTAAAGGAGAGACCGCTGGCTGAGAAGAGAAAAGAGATAAAGAGGGCACTGACAACAGAAAGGGGCACGCCGGAAGCTCAGAAGAGTGGGACAAAAATAAAGAGGAAAAAGAATCTCCCTCGGAGGAGTCCCCCGCATGTCTAGTAAAACCTGGCCCCAGGCGGTTTTGTTCCAACCTAGCCAGAAGAAGCTGCTCGAGAGCGTACCACTGAGAAGAAAACCGCAACGAGAAAGGAAGGCGTGCTGTCGCCGCCAATGCCGCCAGTATATGGGAAATGGACAGAGAAGAAGAAGCTAGCGCCTGCGCAATCAAGACTGACTGCGTGTCTCTCTTACTCCTGTCCACCCGAATAGAGGCTATTGCTTGATCTCCCTGCCTTCCTTTCTGGGAAGGTGTAGGAGAAGGACAGGGGCGAAAATCTGAGTCTCCAGAAGACAGCGAAGAAGCGGACGAGGAGGAGTGTAAGGAGAGAGGCGGCGAAGGCGTAGGAGGGAGAGGAGTAGCGGAGAAACCCGTGAGTTTCTCGTTAACAGCGCACACAAGTTCAACCGGGATTTTACCAAACCGGACACAAGCCGAGAGAAATGCCGCTAATGCGTCAACCGAAAAAACAACCGAAGTTCTCTGTGAATGCTTTTCCAGAGAAGAGTGACAAAAAGACGATGCCCGACCAGAGAAAGATGAAGGCGTGAGAGCGGACAAAACCAAAGGCTTTTCTTCCGTCTCTTCCATAGACGGCAAGAAAGGCTGTATTTCGTTGACTGTTCTTCTGCTCGTAGGTTTCGTCATTGAGGCCAGAAAGAGATGCTTGAGACGGTGCTCACAAGATTCTTGAAAAAGCTGGAGAAGGTCCATCTTAACAGACACGCGCATGTCTTCAGTACTTGTAGAGCAAAGAGGGAGTGGGACAGAAAAAGTAGCTGAAGTACCAGACGGAGTATATGACCCATACTTCTTTCGGCTTTGACAAGCATGAGAAGCCGGAGTGTTCTCCGGACACGACGCATATACTTGAGAGAGAAACTTCAGGATATACACAAGGAGATCCCCCGGGAAACTAGGAAGCATCTCCTTTATCCGAAGCGCCATCAGCGAGAATAGCTGATACACGGGCAGAACCTCGCTCTCCAACGAAGAAGATACACACCCAATAGGAGTACCAGCGGGAGGTGAGGTACCAGAGGAGAAGAATACAGTTCCATACGCATCCGCCAGAAGTTTCAGAGAAAGGCAGAGTCCCTGGGCAGGAAGCTTCCCGTCCGGTTTGTGGTTTTCTAGAGGACGTGCTCTCTGGAGAAAGCGTTCGACAGATGGAAGAAGAAGTCTTAGAATCCCTGTTTTCTCGCCATCGGTCAGACTGCTTCGACGCACCGCGACAGCCACGAGAGAAAGGGATCGGAGATCGAGCTCGCGAGCTACGATCTCTAGAACGCGAGAGTCAAACAGAGAACGCCATACCGATGGGAGGAGGGGTGAAGAGGAGCAACGACAAAAGGTTAAGGAATTCGCCAGCATGCCAAAGTACACTGCAGGGAAGGGAAGAGAGTCAGAGATGCTAGAAGAATGACGAAGCCGGACGAGGGAAGACTGTGGAGCAACACGCTTCAAAGAAGTATCAGTTGAAGCCTCCTCACAAGAAACCTTGTCGCATGAGGAAAGACACGACGAAGACGAAGTATCAGAACAATTAGGCGAGGATAAGGAAGGACTGGAAGAGTGAATAAATGAAGAACTAAAAGAAGAGTGCCTTCTTTTAGAAGCTGATTCAAGTATCTTGACAGCATGCGTCTTCTGATTCTCTAGAGCTCCTAGGAGATGGGGCAGAAGCCACCTGCGTAGAAGCTCAGTCCAGGATATTTTCCCTTCAGCATCGTCCAATCTAGCACGGTCGGTGAGACCTCTTCCACTCCTGTCTTCTTTGTTCCTGATCTCGCTCAAGAATTGTCCGTCCGCCTCGCTCTCTTCTTGGTCAACTTCTTTCAGTTTTCTCGGGGTCGAACTCTCTTTCGTTTTCTTACTTTCTTCTCTTACCTTACTTGCCTCAGCACCAGCAAGTCTGCAGAACACGTACGCAGCCTTCGCGTACGCCTCCCCATCGACAATATCCGCGTGTGTCGTCCCTTGTGCACCTTTGCCAGATATTGATGCCGGCTGATTCGGAATCATTCTTTCCTCCTGGTTCCGCACAAAAGGCCTCTCCGATCCTTGTAACATATCAGAAAGGTGTTTTGTGCCGAACGCCGGCTGTGCGGACTCGAGTCTATCGCGACAGAAAGAACCGGTCTGTCCTTGAAACGATTTCTCCCCTGAGCGAGTCCTTGAACTGAAGGAAAGCTGTCCGCATTCCAAATCGGGTTGCTGGTTTCCTGATATCTGTTTTCCTCCTTTCCGTTGTTGGTCCACCCAAATAAGTCTTAGCCCTTGCTTTTTTATCTTGGTCTCCCCCTCAACACTCTGCAGTGCATCTTGGCCTTCGGTAGTCCAGGTAGGATGTTGATAACGTGCAGGAAGACGAAGAAAAAGCTGTCTAGCCGCTGCAGAGATGACTTTGAGAGCGACTGCTGAAGACGTCGTGGGCGAGGTCGGACGCGAAGCCCTGTCAGAAGTGGGGCTGAGCGAAGATGCTGGCTTGCTGTCTACAGAAGAAGATTGGGAAGCTGTGAAGTGAAAAGAAGAGAAGAAGAACGCGACTTCACAGAGGGCTGAGGGAGACAAAACATGCATTTGTTCTACAATACTCTCACCAAGAAAGGCAACACATGGTGGATCGTGATACGGGCTGATACAGCGAGCGTCCCCCGACGAAGTCGAAGAGAAAGGAGAACAAGAGGCAGTGGAACTCACACCAGGAAAAGTAGAGTCCAGCTTTTCGCTGGAGCCCTGCCCATCAGATGAAGCCAGTGTTTGACCCTGATTTTCAGCTTGACAGGTGCTTCGTGCGCTTGAGCTTCTCTTCCAGTCGTCGCGGAGTGCGGACAAATCCTCTGGGGGAATTAGACGTTCATGTGCAAAGAAGACTGCACATACAGCGCTAATGTGCTGTGCTCGATAACCAGCTAGGTGTGTTAGCAGATGTTTAATGGCCGGAACCAGGAGATACGTAACAGATCTCCATGACGGGTCATCGTGCGCCTCGGCGAACGACTGCCGATCGTGACCGCTGCTGCTAAATGAAGAAGCATGAAAAGAATTGACAGACTTGGGGAGGCCCAGCAGTGCTACTGGCTTCCTTCGGTCTGCTGCTGCTGTCGGGGCCTGCCTTTCGACTCCTTGTCGTTCGACATTGTTTACTCCCGAGAAGAGCTTAGTTTTTCCTGACCCGTCATGACCTTGCCTTTCCTTTTTCGGCTTCTTGGTTTCAACATTCTGATGCCTGTGGGCCAAGAACTTCCCCACAGCGACCAGCAGTGTATGTACGTCGCGAGGCTGCCACAACTGGATTTGTGGGATAGCAATCTCGACAACTTTGGAAAACAGAGGAGTAGAAAAGAATTTGCCTCGAGAACACCAACTCAGAAGAAGGGCGAGTTCAGGGGGAGAAAGAAAGTCCAAAGGCATGATGTCTCCACCCAGTGCGTCGGCTTCCAGCTTCTTCCAAAGTGATGAAATCTCTTTTTCCTTATGACCTGCCGAGCTAGCCAGAGAGAGACTTGCAGCACGAGGTGAGTCCGTCGCAGCCTTGCGTGCCAGCTTTACCAAGCCGCAAAACTGCTCCGGTGTAGAGGAACAAGAGGGAACGGTGGGAGCGGGGGGTGTAGTCAATGAGGTAGCAGACGGCCACGGAGAAGATGAAGAACGACTCAAGGGCGGCTTCGCGCCTGGAGATTCCTGCCGGAGGCGACTGGTATGAGAGGACCGGAACGAAGAAACGCAACTCCTTTGTCCGTACCACGAGGGACCTGAAAACGATGACAGCAACTTTGATTGTCGAGACAAGGCGCGAGAACTCAAGACTGAATAGCGAGCAGCCAGCGAAGAAAAACCAGACACAGAGTCAGATCCAAAGGCAGGGCGGGCCAGTTTAGGCTGTAGAAGTAGAGCCCCATGGGGTGTTCCCGAACTTTGTATCTGTCCCGACTCTAGTAACGCGTAAGTCTCGGTCGACTTTGCATGCGGCTGTAACAAGAACCAACATTCTATTGAAGGCAAAAAAAAAGAAGCAGAAGAGAACAGGGGCGAAGAAAAAGAAAAAACGTTGCTAGGTCTCGAAAGGAAATTATGCGGGACTTTCGCTATTTTCAAGTCTGTGTTATTTAGACCAACCCTTATTGCTGCTGTTCCTCGGTTAAGGAAAAGCGCTAAGTGCTCTTTTTGTTCTCGAAGAAGCAGCGGCTTTCCGTCACCGCACAGTTCTCTTCTCACACCCACGAATGGCCAAGAGGGCGCACGCCCTCCTCTCTGCGCCTGCCAGCGCCGTGCCGGGTATCTCATTAGTTTCAGTTAGTTACCTGGAGGCTTCGGAATGAATATCGACGTCTCCTCCTTCGAAGCCGAGTAATGGCCGTAAGCCGGTAACACGGTATATACACGCATATTCTCCCGTCAATCCGCTGCTAACCTAGGAAGAGGGAGACGAAAAACATCTAAAAAGCAGCGATACCCTACAATGAGACTCGGTGCTCTACCACTTGGTTTATTCGGCACAGTAGGACAATTCGCGCGAAAAGAAACGGTCGGCGGCGGTGAGGACGTTTTACACACACGAGTAAAGTGTGGTTCGAACCGCCAAACTGCTCCGAAAAACCCTCAGACGCGTCTGTTTGCTATAAATGCAAAGATATCCAGCCAAGCGGATTGACATGTACCCTTCGGAACTACTCCGGGTTGCGCGGTTCCGTGGTATAAAAAAGGTCAGCCCCGACATACGGATTGCTCGAGAGAACAAGGCTGCACACTCGCATGCTTACAAGCTCGAGGTCTCCCGGCTTAGATATTGTAAGTAGGGAATCGAAGCTTGCCTGTCCGTAGATGCATCGAGACACCTCGGTGTGACGTGGTGCATGCAACTGGGATGCGGAAACGAGAGATATGCCTACTGGATTCTCTACGATGAACACCAAAAACAGAATCACGATGCTTGGCTGGAGGATAGTACTACTACAAGTGGAGTGAAGTAACATATCGGGATCGCAACTGAGAAGTCTTTAGGATGAATGACCTATCCGGGGCATGCAGAAAGTTGCATCTGCTCGTCTGACGGTTTCCGGTGCCTGAAGTCGTAAAGCCTCGAAGGTTCAGTTCTACATCTGGGAGAGTTCTGCCGCCCTCATCGGCTTGCCTTGGTCCGTACGGACACTACGCCTGTCCGAGGTTCTCGCCTGCCTCAGTCATCTCTGGCCGTTTGGTGCACGGGCCGAGGCGCTCTTTTGTTCTGCAGTCCTCTTTTCTTTCCTGGCCAGCCAAGGAAGGAGTGCCCGGCTGAAGTCTCCTGCTGTCTGCTAATGGTCCTCTTAGCTCCTCTGTCCCTAGCGCCGAGAGGTGTTGCTGACTGCACTGCAGGAGTTGCAAGCAGTCCTCTTGGATGGCTGCGTGCGGCACGCCTTGACGTGGAGTTCCTGACGGAATGAATCGTCATTTGGGGCTGGCCTCTGTGGTTTCAGCACGTTCACCAGGGTCGCAGCTTCATCATCCGACGGAGTTATACACGGTTAGTCGATCCAACGAGGCGTCCCGAAGCTGAGAAAAGACGAGAGGGTGTTTATTCTCTTCGCATCACGGTCACTCGAACCTCGGTTTGCTCTTCCCGCCCGTCATTTGACGGGTCTTTTTTTGCCGCAGGCGTACGAGATTCTGCTTATCGAAACAATTTGTCTGTTCCCATCTTTCGTTGCTCGATCGCTGCGCACCTCTAAAAACAATGATCTCTCGCCGAGTTGGTGCCGGCGGTGGCGCGGCCAAGAAGTGTTTCCTCACAATACACTGTTGCACCTGCTCTTTCTTTCTCGAAACAAAAGACGCGATCAAACTTCTGCTGTCTCAGCAAAAGAAGCTTATGGAAAGGGAAATATCAAGTTCAAACAGAAACAAAGGAGACGTCGAGCAGTATCTGGAAAGGGTTTACCCTCCTGTCTCTCGTACGGCTGCTGATGCTGCCAGCTCAAAAATGTCGGCGCCTGCAACTCCTTCGGGTAAGCGAAGTACCGAGGGGGTCTCCTCAGGGCAGGGGTCTTCCATTGACACACAGGAGCGGCGCCAGCGCTTCCCCAGTGACACCGGAAGGCACGGGTTTTCAAGCAGTTTTCGGCCGAAGAAGGGACCCTTTGCAACTCCCTTCTCGTCATGTGCTTCCAGGTTTTCGCTCCTTGCATTAGCTGATCCCTCGTGTTTCTCGAGGCGGCCTGCTCAACGTGTGCTGGCCTCTTTGCAGGGTGAGCCCTTGGCAGGCTCAAGGCGACAGAGAGGTGAATTCACACCGCAAGCGCCGAACAGTGAGATGGCTGACATGCTGAATAGAGCTCGAGTGGAGTGCCCTGGGTGTCACCGCAGTGGAAGGTGGGCAGGAGGGAAACGGTAGAACGATACGCAGCTCAAATTAACGTGTCTACACTCGCCTGTGAGCAAGGTGCTTACGCATCTGAGCTTACGGCAGATTATAGGTGCGTTGTCTTGCGCCTACAGTTGGTAGGCAAAGAATTTGTACGGTGTGCAGAACAGTTGTTTAGCTGGTTTCAAAGGAAGGAGGTGCATCGGCAGAATGAGAAAGGAGGGTTCGGATTTTGTTCACTGCCGCTCAAGAGCTCGCGCAGGAGTTCGCGAGCCAGCAACGTCTAGACTTCCGTTTGAATCTTCGAGGTGGTCACGCCAATCTCTGTATAACTCTGTCCTGTGGTGCGTGTCCATCGTGAAGATAGAACGAGCAAAGGACTTTTCGATGCTTGAGTTTTCCGTGCCTCAACGCTGTCTGAGGAACATCGTTGTCATACCAGCAACCAAGGCATCGCATTTAGGGCCAGCAAAAAGCTAGAATTTTGTGAGGCGACCTCTCAAGCTCACAGAGGCTTCGAAAGACGGCTACACACGGTGGCAGATGAAGTGTAGCTGACTTGTTATGCTTAGGATTGTCATGTGTTGCCAGCTCAAAGGCTCCGCCGGGTTGGAGGAAGCATGCATGTACGGGTAAGGCTCAAGCAAGACGATTCAGAACGGGTGTCTTCCATCTATGTATCACGGTGTTCGTGCAACCAGTGAAGTCGGTGTCACGCTAGCAATACACGAGTGACAGTAGCTGGCCGGGTGGACACTCGCCCGCGCCCTCCAAAAGATAGGTAAACCAGTGGATGTCAGCTGCCCTTCCGCGTGAAGCAATAAGCCGTGCTGCCAGGCCTCGGAGCTTGCATTTGCCGGCAGGGAGGGGGCAGGTAGTGAACTAGGTAAGTCGGAGGGTCACACAGATTAAGCAGCAAAGGGAAGTTCGCGTACGGACGGGCGACTCCGGTTCCCTGCATTGCGCAGACGCACAAAGCTAGTGAAGGGAGTGGCTGCTATTCCAATACCTGACCTGCAGATCACCACCCTGTAGTCTGCCGTGGAATGAAATAAAAGTAGCTATTGGGCTCGTACGTTCTGGAGGACTCCTTGTGGCCCATGTTCACTAAAGGATCATACTCGGCTGTTTTCGAAGGTAGGAGCGAAGGCAGATTCTGCTGGTGCAGGGATCAGTTCGCTCCTACATTGGCGGCGGACGCAGAGAGGTGCCCCCTGTCCTATCCTTTATATAGTGTGGCCAAACCAGCTCATTTGAAGGGACTATGGTCTAGGTTAAGGTGGGGAACGATCGTCAGTTCAGCTGTATTAGCGCGGAGTGTGACAGGTGACGGACGAAGACAGGGAGTTCCTCGATGCTTGTGGACGGGCGCTGTTAAGGTGTCTGTGTGCGCAACCGGAGACAGCTGCTGGCCTGCGGCTTTCTTCGCACCAGGAGAAGGAAGTAGATTCCTTGTGTAGAGCACCACGAGAATGAAGTACGGTCCTTACAGAGAGCACCCACAGCACACCTTGTTACACATCGTCACAGCAGACACGAAGGACAGCGGGAAACTTGGCTTGATTTTTCTCGGAGTCGGGCCGAGCCCAACCGGAGTCAGCAAACATTTCTGTTGGTCTGTGTTAGTTTCCAGTCTTCTTGTGGTACGCTGGGGTGCTCAGGTTGCATACCTCGTAACACATGCGCATGGTAACAGTGCTAGTGGCGCCGACAGTTCGGACGCACTGGAGACCATGTGTTTATCAGAAAACGCAGGCTCTCTCAAACTTGGCAAGTTTTGCTCTTGAACTATGACAAACACATGACGAGGTCTCCGTGCCAGCTCTTGGTCTCCCGCGGCCGTGGGTACCACTCGTCCGCGAGAAAGCAGCGACCCTTCTGCACGGAAGTCAGGCGTGTTCGGATATGAACCTAACTCCGGTAACTAGACAGCCGCGGGTGATTTCCAGAGAGGGTCACATCAGCAAAGTGAAGTGGGCTGTTACTCAGCCCCTCATATTTACACGTCTCGCGCATGCGAGATGAGAGAGCATGCGGCCCGACAGTATACCTGAAAAAGTAGCGAAGTCGATTGTTGCGTGTGACTGTCGTTTTGAGTTCCTTTCTGATCAGAGAAACTGAAGGCGTAGCGGTATTTTGTACGGCGACCGGTACTCTTGCCAAAACTGGCGAAGCCACCCCCGGGGACTCGGGGACACAGCCTTCGCAGGCAATGTCTTTTTCTCTGTCTTCAAACGTGATTGTCCGTTGAATCGTGCTGGCTCTTTCCTTAGATCTCAAGCGCGCATGCCTTGTTTCCTGACCGCAATGTTCGGACATTCCTGGGCAAGTGTCCTTTTTTCCTTGTAGTCCCTCTTTGATTCTCGTAGAGCTCCCCTCTGCGGTACTTTTAACTAACTGGATACCCCGTTGCTGGAAGCCAACTGCTCAGAGGACAACATGAGGCTGGACGCCGAGATTGTTCGTTACATGACGAAACAGGAGTTCCGTGTGTTAACGGCCGTGGAAATGGGTCATAAGAACCACGAATTTGTCCCTGCTCCTCTTGTGGAATCTATCGCCGCTCTCAAACGTCACTCTATACGAGGGGTTCTTGCTACTCTATGTAAGAATAAGCTTCTTCATCGAACCAATCACAAGTATGAGGGCTTCAAGCTCACTTATCTTGGGTATGATTTCCTTGCTTTGCACGCTCTCGTCAAGCGGGGCCTCATTTCTGGGGTAGGGAGCAGGATGGGTGTTGGCAAAGAAAGTGATATCCATCTCTGTCAAAATTCTGAAGGCAAGATTCTCGTTCTCAAGCTACACCGCCTCGGTAAGCTTCGGCGAAGGACGAAATACAGTCGGATTTTTTCCCATGTATACAACGCAGCGATGCGTCCTTTTCCAGACGTCCCACCTACTCTACAGTTGCACATGCGTCTGGAGGTGATCTCAACGAACTAATATCTAAGCATTGCCGAAGCTTCACAGAGTACGGCGGATTTATGGCTCAGCTCTGCGTGCTGGGGGTGGGCGAGGTCTGATTTGCTTAGAGAGACTTCTTTTTGCTCTGCGTGTACGGAGGCGGAGAGTCAAAGTACACTAAACAGAGCTTCTGCGGACATCAGGGCAACATGAACCCTTCTTGTTTCCCTGTATATACCGGAGACTGCGTCTGTGGAGATCTCTTTATCTTGTTCTGATGACACGTGGTGCCCGCGCTACTCCCCCCCGGCTGCGAGTATGTCTCATAGCTATCCGTGAGCAGACAGATTCGTGTGAGATCATACCATCTACTTGGCCGTGCCGACGAAAACACCGCTAAAGAGCTCAGCTTGGGCTGAGGATTCAAGCAAAAAGCAAAGCGCCTGGAGTCTTTCTCCCGTTCCTTGGAGCTAAGACGATAGATAGTCCGAGGTGTAAACGAGCGTTATCTACAGACGTGCTACTGTTTACACTCTAGTGGATGATGGGGTACCCTAAAAGTCTCCACACCCGAACTGGTGCCTAAACTGTGCGCGTTCGGAAGGACTGTCTGTTGAGGTCGCGCGCGCCCGCGGCCCTCTCTTTTCTGTACGATGCCACTGTCTTGCTCGAGTGGGAGCTGTCTTTATCTTTCCGGTGATGACCGGGCTTGTTCTTTTCTTCCCTTCTTGACTTGTTGCCCTGGCAATCTCCACGTGTAGTGTACAGACAGAGGATGGGGTAGCTGTTGCAGTGAGCTGACATCACGTGCACACCTAACAAGATCTGCGTATTTTTCCATAAAACTCTTTAATTGAAATGCACCTGAGGGGCTGTTTCCGATGGCCACTCGACGGTAAGATTCATGTGCTTCGTTCTGTCGTGGTCTTGAGCGGCGACCGCACACGGTGCTGCAAGGTATTGGGTACACATCCCTGGTGCACTGTGGGAGTAATGACGTCTCCGGGTACGGCTCTCTCCATCTCGTGCATCTCTGCAGACGCTTTAGCTGAAAGACATCTCTCACGTATGTGTAACCATTCTCTGGGAAACTCGTCTCCTGCTTAAGGTACAGCATTTGTGAAGGTGGGCACTGAGGCTAACTGTTTTTCAATAAGGCAGGGCGGCGCTTGCATTTCGCTCTAGACAATGGAGCTGGACATCTGCATGTGTTTGATGTGCAGGACGCATATCCTTCCGTTCTATCAAGAGAAATCGTGACTATCTCCAACACCGGCAACATGCAAGCTGGATGTACCTCGCGCGTCTAGCTGCTCTGAAGGAGTTCTCTTACCTCAAAGCTCTCTATACTCACCATTTTCCTGTTCCCCAACCTGTGGATGTCAATCGCCATGCAGTGCTCATGGAACACATTGATGCTATTCCTTTCCGGGAGGTCCGTACGTCAAACCTTGTCTGCCGGGTCTTCTGTCAGGGAGACGAAACAATACACGTCGTGCGGTACACAGTCCGTGTTCTGGCCGTGTTGCGAGTGAATATGCGAGGCACGAATGTACTTTGACTGGTAACTGGATGGAAGACGAAGAAGTCAACGTAGTACCGATGAAGAGAAATGCTGTCTTTTTGTATGGCTCTTGACATAGTATGTTATGAGAACCGAGCATGTGACAACCCTAGAGGCAGGTCAATCATGCGTCTGTGTCTCCATACACAGGTGGTTTCCCAACTGTGTAACTTCGGCTATCTACTAGCTTACTTGGCAAGGCATTGCTGCATCACCAGACGATGATTCTTCCGAGTTGCCGGCCCCGGGCGGTTCTCTATCCTCCGGTGGTTTTCGCTTTGAAATTCTTACAACCAAGGAATGGCGTTTCTCTTCGGAGCACCCGTGTGGGCTGCTCTGGTTAGTATGGGGGGAAGAGTAGGGGGACGCGGGTCGCACTCTTACCCGAACATCAGGTGTTGTCGGTGGTGTGTCCCATGAATGTAGATTAGTCCATCAGCAAGGAGCTCAAACTCAGGATTTGACACAAGAGAATGCTCGTGTTCGTGCGCCACGGAGAGCAGTTAGACGCATATACCCGTCTTTGCACGGTCTCTTCATCTACGAAGACAAGCAGGAACACCGTTCCTGATTTGCCGTCTCCCTCTCTTCATAGCCTGTATGGGTGGCTTCCCCTTCATCAGTATACACGTCGCTGTGTACACTAGAAGACGTGGTTCTCTTCGCAGCAATATTCAGGGAAGGACTGTATTGTTTTTTCTTAGGTTCGAGAACTGGCTCATCCGTCGCGTGTGCTTGAGAAGTTGATGCAACTAATAGTTCGTCTGGCCAAGTCCGGGTTGATTCATGGCGACTTCAACGAGTTCAACCTGATGATTGATGATTCTGAGCACATCACTGTTATTGGTAAGCTTCTCTACTACCTTCATCCATGACTCTGATATTGTCAGCGTAGCCGCTCAGCATCGGCTATCGCCAGGAGGACTGATGACGAACGGATACAAGCGTGTACGCAAGGCAGCAGAACGTGTAGAATGACTGCCGGAGTGTTCACGGGCGAATGCGTGAGCATGCGCACATGTACTTACATATCTGTGTTTGGTCGTCCAGAGATATCCTTTCGTGTGCCTATCGCGGCTACCGAGTAGAGATCCTCGTATCCCTGTTTCCATTGTCGAGCAGGTTCTTTTTTGTGTGCGTCAGGGGTGAAAGACTTGCTGGTAAGAGTGGCCCAGCATGATCTCAGTACCTTGTTCTTCGTCTCTTCGGAGTGCGAGTAATGGAGTTAGCGGTAGCGGACACGAAGGAGCCGTGCAGCCGAATCTGAGACGCGCAGGCGGACCTCAGTGAGGAGTGAGGGGTGCCGCACTGATGTGGACACAAATCTGTTGTAGTGCGCGAAGATACTCCTACCTGTGCATGTCGTTCTTAGGTCACATGCGTGCACTTCCGCGGTGCCTGGATTTCTTTGTTCTCTGTTCCCGTGTTGTCTGTCGAGCGATGAAAGCAGAGAAGTAACTTTGCTTTGTTTCAGAGTCTGCGTTGTGCAGACTTGCCGCAGGTTGTATCGATTCATCATCCAAATGCGAGGGCGTATTTCGAGCGGGACGTGGAATGCATCAAGAAGCTATTCGAAAGGAAATTCGGCATTGATGTCGTCCTTGCTCCTAGGTACAGAAAGCGCTCTGATTCCATACCATCTTCTCAGTATGCATATGAGATTCGGATGTAGCTCCTTAATATCTGTGTGGATCGGTTTCCATAGGTGTCTGTCCATGTGTCCCATTTCTCGCTGACCACCGTTTTCCTAGCAGACCAAGTGAGATAGCAAGAGACTGTTGATGAGCGCTCGCGGCTGCACTTATTTCTCAATCTCGGCTCTCTTCCCTGGTGAAGGAGGCTTTTGGAGGGTTGCGTCTGCTCGCGCTTGCATAGCTGGTTGCTCGCTTGCAGTTTGTGGCCACGATTATGGAGCAGGACTTTGCACCACGTTACTGTCTCCAACGTAATTCAGGGAGCCTGGTGTCCACGCGACCTGGATTCCGATGTATCACAGGTCTGCCTCGGTACGGCCGTCAGTTGTCGTGGTGATGTCTTGTTCCTCACAGCTTCGACACAGTAATGGAGGAAATGGCCAGTGGGGCCGACGGGAAGGCGACGACTTCGACAGAGGATCTAACCACTACGATCAGTGATGTGTTGAAGTCGAATGAGTTGCACGCCCTCGACGACGCTCTAGACGCACTCCGGCGGCAGAGAGATTCCGGCGAGAGCGGGGAAGAGCGTGGTGCGGAGGACACTCCAGAAAGTGAAATTGTAAGCGCCGCGCGGTCTTTCGAACAACTGGGAGAACGAACAAGAGGGCGGAAGGAGGGAATGTTTTTGATAGATAGGGATGGCACTGCTTTCTTGGTTTCCGGGCCAAGCTGGGGTCCAGACGGCGTGGTAGGAGGGCATCAACTGTAGCTATAGTGCATGTGATATTACTCGGGGCTCCGGCAGACATGGTGATCTTTTCTTTGGTGCACAAGCTTGGACAGCTCGAATGCTTTCCCGTGTACAGAGATACATGTGTGTGCGTTGTTCTCTATAGTGACCGGTCCACGACTCCCAACGTTACACTACGACGGCATCCCCGAAAAGATGCAGTAGCGCAGGATGGCATCGCTTCCGTAGTGAACTCTGCCGTGGTCGTATTTTCTGAATGAAAATGAAATCAGTGCGGAGACGCAATCGCAAAGAACAGCGCACTTTTGTCGGCGGCCGCAGCCGGAGAGCGCCTTAGAGGCTTTATAACTTGAGTGCTGACAGCAGAATGGAGCGCCTGAGAACGCGAAAAGAAAGAAGAGGTGACCCCATCAATCCTGTGACATCTGAATCGCAATCAGGAGCTAGTAAGACGAGGCTTGGTGTGGCTCCTTCGTCTTGGCATTGCGCTTGAATGAGAGCGTTTCAGCAGTTTCGTACTCTGTCGTCTGACTGTAGGGATCTGAGACAGGCGTTTCTCCAGACGAAGACGGCAGCAGGCCTGCGGAAGAACTGTCCGAGGAGGACGAAGAAGACAGCGAAGCTCAAGAAGGCTCATCTTCTAACGAGGAGGTGGCAGGAGAGAATCTAAAGGCGGATGATGCTTCAGGTGTGTCTGGAGGCCCACGCCTTCGCGAAAACGTGGATGTTGTCTTGTTCCGGGGTCTATGTAGTTCCACTCCCGTCTGTATTCGTGTGTCCGAGTTTAAGTATCTACAGTTTTGTTTGCAGACAGCGACTGTGAGCGAACATGTTTCCTTTCTTTTTAGCTCGGTAGAGTGATGGAGAGCCGTCGCGTGCGACCGCATTCGTTGCTATACATGAAGATAGCAGCCCCGCGCTTGTAGTTTAAGACTCCGGGGAGCTTTTGCAGTTTGGTGTACGGTGAAGGTCTTGAAACTTGATTCATCGGAGGTATCGCAAGAGGCGCGTAGCCGCAGTATATGCTGTCTGGTGCCGCGCCACCTGGTCCCCGGCTTGGCATGGAAAGCGGCAAAGCACTGCCGTCACTATTTATCTACATGTACTACATACCAAACTATTTGTTCACATGCACGCATTTACGTAGCTGTTGTAGCAACAGATTCCTATTCGCAAGGGTTTCAGGCTCTGGAGCAAGGACTGCCCGCTGCGCAAATCCTAAGAAGAGGCCTCTTGTCAAACGATACAGCTAACTAGAACACGGTTTTCAGGCGGAAACTGGCACCGCCAGTACTGGACAGCTGTTGCGTGTACCCACATCCAGGGAGCATCAGACATCTATCAGTATAGCGTCTACACGCAGGGCCTTTAGAATTTTTATGTTTAATATAAAAACGGAATCTGCTTCTGGTTCAGCATTCTCGTTTTCGTAGCGGTGAGGATCATGGGCCGGTGAGTACTGATAGATGTCTGATGCTCGCTGGATGTGGGTACACGCAGCAGCTGTCCGGTACTGGCGGTGCCAGTACTCTAGTAAACCAGAGAAGAATAGCAGACTCTTCACATGTATGTGGCGCGTGGTCAGTTGCGGGGCAGAATGTTGTCCAAAGAAACGTTTGATTTCCTCGGTGTGACTGTACCACAGAGAGCGATGAAGATTCTTCGGGCCCCCCGTCAGAAGGAGAGCAACAGATGATTCCATGTTATCGGCCTAAACTGCGGCGGTGAGATCCGCATCACAAAAAAAACCTCGCTTTCTAGTTGCTGTGTTAGCCAAACACGCGAAGGGACAGGTTTCGCACCCCGTCAGCTCGCGCATTTCGTGAGACCTACCGAGATAGCAAGTACAGCACTGCGCTTGTAGGCATGTGTTCTTTAGGGTTGACGGGTCTGCGTTTCTAGGTGCACTAGAGGGATCGAATGTGTGCAGCTTTGCTACCGCCGGGGCCCGCGGGAAAGCACGCTTGATTGGCTGGGAAGCACCCCGTGAACGTGCGTCGGCTTCACAGGAGTGAGAACGTACCAAGACTTCGGTGCAGTTTCAAGCAAAAAACTGCGAAGTGCGTCCATGGAGTTCTCTAGAAGGCAAAAGTGTAGCTGAGGAAAGGCGCTGATTGAATACCACCGGTAGGAGGAGTCGGCGTCATCAGTTAGTTGGTCCAGATTGTCAGCTCCATTGCCAGTTTGGTCGCGCGGCACGTAGCACGGTTCTGTAGAGCGGACGGGCGAGGGGCAGCAGTGATTTTTTTACGTTTTAACGTGTAGTGTGCTTTTGTCCTCCAGACTAGCTACAGTGTGGACAGGTTTGGTCGTAGTCATTGCGGCAGCACGGGATCCCACAGAATTCTCTGTCGCGGCACTGGCCAGCTAGTGCCGTGTTGAATCAGACTTACCAGGTACTGTCTTTGCAGGACTGCCTTGTCTGAGTTGGGGTTCCCGTATGTGACTGCATGGCAATTCTTCTCCCAGGCATGATCGAGCCACGGTCCGAAAGCGAGTGCAGCAGAGTGGGAAGAAGAAAGCTAGACAGATGGGGAATGCTGGCAGAAATAAGAACCGGGAGCGCGTGAAGGCAAAACTAGAGGCGATGCGCATGTAGTGAAGACGGGCAGCACATTCATACGATGCCCGTGTGGCTCCTCTCTGCCTATATATATTTCCTGTCCTCTGGAAGTACCTCAACTGAGCACTTGCGTTTTCGTCAATGTTTACCCAGCGTGAATACTTTGGTGTCCCCCTCTCGTAGAGCGCTTCGGCTTGCCACAGCAGAAGCGTTCCTACGAGTCGGGGAATAGCAATGCCTAGGCCGAAACAAGTAATCACTGCGCAGACGTTTTTGTACCAATCCACTGGCTGCTTAAGAAGAAACGCTGGTGTCGTTTTCGAAGTCTAGCGGCCGGTTCAGGTTTATTTGCTTGTGGTTTGAGCTACACTGAACGTGTTTTATTCTTGTCGTCCTTCCTGAGGAAAGTAATAATTTTTGATGCCACGGCTTCGCTGCCTGTGCAATTAAGGGGTGAATTCCCCTGGTACACACGTTATATGTGAGAACAGAGAAGCGTCGGAAAAATTTCAGGTTCTCTTATTTCGTCTTTTTTTCGCACGCACTGCCCTACATTGTCCAGGTACAGAGGATACTTGAGAAAGGCCCGGCATTTTGCTTGTGCGAGTGATCCGATTTCTCTCTCCGAGTCCAAAGGATCAAATCAGCAAAAACAGTGCGTCAGCTCTGGATAGGGCAGTCCTCTCGATTTGCCAGATACAGCAGCCCACAGCTTCATGGCGCCGCAAGGTAATAGCAATTATCGTAGATCGGTAGCCAGGTCACCGACTTCTTGTAAAAGAGCTTCCTCTTTCACTTTGAAGGAATCACCCAAGAATTTCGGTCCCGGAGCGTCATCATGACCAGCCACGTTTTGACAAGTGGAAACATAAAGGAGACAAAGAGCGCTACTGGCCCCATACTGTTCAAAAAGCACTTCGGGTGACTCAGGAGCCATACCGGAAGAGACACTGTAGAGAAAAAGCTAATCCTTAATCGTCCGTTTCCGAAAGAGTGCTTCTGCTGCAGTGACAGGTCTTGTCACTCGGGAGTTCCCTGGCGTTCAAGGCCGCTGTTTTGTATGGCCGCCGGAAACCTAAGCTGGTCAGCTACACACCCCACCTATAGACCCAAAGCTGCAATTTCTTCCCGGCGTTGCCACCGAAGCTAAGCAGGCAGTTCCCACGCGCAAAATTTCCAAGGAGCCTGGGGTACTGCAGGGGCTGGACGCCCGGTTCGCTGCACGGCGAGCCTCTCACTACAATGCACTTGGATGCGTACTCGGCGAGTGTGCTGCACTTTGTAGGCTCGAGATTGTCCGGTACAGGCTAGTCGGCTTGCACAGCATCTGCCCGCTCAAGCATCCGGAAAGTTTGCCTGGTAGATTTCAGGAAATCCTGCAGAGCTGTTAGTCTTCTGTCGATTTCAGAATAAGTATTTTTGGCACTGTCGGCTTCACACGCTTCCGGGCCGACATGGCCGTCCCTGCTGCCACAAGCCCCTGTTCCAGTTGCTCCGACTGACTCACAGTTCTTACCGAGCACTGTCGCCTTTGTTCGAGGGTCAGAGACTTGTGCTAAAATTGGCGGTCCTGCTTTGGCATTTGATTCAACGTTAAGCCGAGAATCCCGCGCCGTCTTGCCGCAGTCCGCCGTTTCTCCCCGCAGTGAACGAGGCAGCTGGCGATCCACCTCTACTTCCGTGGAAGCATCTGTATATGCTGCGGGTTCTCTTTTGCCCTGTGTAGCTGCGTCTGACCCCGGTCGGTTAGACGCTGCAGTCTTGGCCCGAGGTTCTCCAGAATCCATCTCGCCGTAACTGCGGCGGCAAGTGTCACTCGGCCGGTGCCTCTGAAGCCCGTGGTTATCAGGGTACAGCTGATTCGCATCAAGCCCGGCGTCGTGCGTGATGTCTCTTGGTGACGCAGATCCTCTGGGGGAAGCTGTTCTACCCACCGGCTCCTCATTGATTTGCGCGGGGTTCGGAAGAGCGTTTGCTGCATCTGATCGTATCCTGGTGTCCAGTCGTTTCCCTCCGCAGTCCCCAGAGTCGTCGAATGGCATTTCTTCTGGCTCACACACACCACCCGGAGCGGGTGAGTCTCTCAGCAAGCGGCGATACTCAGCGACAGGTATTGTAATGTAAGGGCTCTCTTCGTGACCATTTCCTGTCGCGGTGTGATGCACGATCGGTTCAGTTTTGTCTGCTGTATCTTCAAGAGTCTTTTCAGTTACCGGTGTATCATGCGGTCCCGAGTAAAGGAAGGACTCTCTCTCATACGGCGCGGCTCCATCAAACTCGTGCGCGTCTGAAGGATGAGCTCTTGGACTTTGACTTGAAGGAAACGCAGGGTACCCCGCATGAGGAAGCTGGCCTGCAGTTGGACCCATGTTAGCATGAGGAAAAGGAGAACCGTACCGTCTGCGAAACCGAAGTGCGAGCAACACGAGAACCAGCAGAACAGGAAATTGAAACAGATGGCTGGAACACAGCAAGGAAGACAGGGTCGCACACCATAGAAGAGACTGTAGTGGAGGGCTCACCTGAAACCAATAGACAGAGTCACGCGTACCGATCACATTCACGTGGGAGATCATCAGCTGCTTCCACGATTGCTCCCTCGTGTGCACACGTAGTAATTCGCTGCTGATTGGCAAAGGTCTTTCTCCCTCTCGCCTTGCAGCAAAGGCTGCAGTCAGTGAGATGGAAAAACGCCCGAGAACCACGCTACAGCCCTTCTACTGTCCGTCCGGATGAACATCGCCACTGAACCATTTCATTGGCTGTACCGATCATTCACTGAACTTCCTTAAGGGTTCTTTTGCTCTCGCACGCGTGACTACTGCTAGTAGATCACATTTTTTTTTCCGATGTGTTTACGATGGAAGGAACCCTTTCTTATGAGATCAGCATCAGTCGAGGCCATAGTTGTTCAGATACTTAAAGCGAGAAAGGGGAACGGACAGCCGCCCGAAAAAACGGCTAGTCAACTGTGGCACCTAAACTGAAGTATTGTCCCTTCACCGATCACTCGATCTGCGCGACACGCGGGCTCTGCACCGTTCATAGGAAAGTGAAAAACTCTGACTCCTGCGCGCTTTACGGTGCGCCAGGGACAATGTAATTACCCGCTGCCGAGCATTAGCTTCCAGGTGGTCCGAAAAGACGACACCCGGGTTCGTCCTGAACAGAGAACAAGAAGCTTCTTGTTCGTCTCCATCCTAGCTTACCTGACACCACGGTCGCTACTACTAGAAATACCATCGCTCCCCCTAGTAATTCCCCGTAGCAGCTGCTCCCGCGGTCCGCGTCTTGCCCCGTCCATGGCTCCCGTTGATGGGACAAATTTTTCCTCGGCTTCGCTCCATACAGCCCTCTCCGCAAGCCGTTCCCGTCCTGTCGGGTCCTTGTTTTCACTGAGAAACTGGTCTCTACTTGATAGCAAGCTTCCAGTCCGAACATGCAGTCCCGGCCCTGTTTCTGCTTTCTCACATCTAGGAAGGGTACGTCCAAATGCCACTCCTGGAGACGCCGAAGGTCTGCCTGACGGTGGTGGATGCCGAGAAAAAACAGGTGCACGCGCCGGCATGCTATAAGCGGGGCCTGATGAGATACCCACTCCAGACCGGTAAGGGGACCGCGAGCCTATCCGGCCTAGTGCCCGGCTGCTTGCTCCAGGCGCTGCATATCTGGGGTTCCTGTTCCGAGTGGACGACGAAAAGTCCCTTTCGATGCTGGAAGAAATGAAACAACTGGAGCGAGAGGACGAACGTGAGGTAGAGAGAGGATGACCGGGGAGTCCTAGTAACCGTCCTGGTGCTGTTGAGGGCAGCGAGCCGCATATGTGACTATTTGACGGAGGAGGAAAATGAGGATATCGGGGTGACGAGAACGAATGAAGAGGAGACGAAACAGCAGGAGATGACGACAGTAAGGGTGGTGCACGGTAAGGAGAAAGATGAGAGGAAGAAGAACACCGACTCATGGCAGGCGAAGTGCGTCTGTCCGAACAGAAGAAAGCACGTTCACAACAAAAAACGGCTCCTCCACACAGCTACCTCGGTTCTCGAGAAGACAGTCTCCAGATGCATATCTGCTTGGGTTTCCCGTACATGGGGTGTCTGGTGTTGCTAGGGCTCTTGACCGAAGCAGCCCTAGCGTTTACACTGACGACTCGGGCGAAAGTACCTGCGAAGACGAGCTTGTTATAGTGTCCCTCTACTAGGGTTTAGAGTGCGGAGTACGCTACAGACGGAGAAAAGCATCCTAGCCAGCTTCCGTGTCAGCTTCCTCCTCTCACTCTGAATTCCTCCCACGCATATGGTATTCTCTTCAGCACGACAGTGCCAACAGACAAGACTTGTCCTGAACGTCACTACACTGTCAAAAAGAGTGTATACTGCTGAGTCCTACCTTGACGCCGCCCCGCCGCCCTCAAGAGATAAAGATCGACTTCTGGTTCTTCCATCTCTACTTGTCCGGTTACTGGCGGAACTTGTTGGTCTTCTGTGACTATTCCAGGAGTCCGCGGGGTCCAGTGGGACAGGAACAAGAGCTCCGCCTCCTCTACGTACATATCGGACAGCTGCCCCATCGGCACTTGGGCCTGGCAAGAAGGGAAGTGGAAGGCGGTAGGAAGGAGAGGACGTGCGAACTGATGAACGGCTACGGGACTGAGAACAGGATCCTGTAGGTGCTATACTACGTCGGTACGGACTAGGGGACCCAGTTCGTGTTGGGTAATGGAGAGAAGATGCACTTCCTCGCCGGGACGAGCTAGCGGACGAAGATCGAGACGAACCGGCGGCGCGAGAGGGCGGACGACCGAGAGATGAAACACTCGGACATCGCGATGACCTGAGAAGCCGTCCACGCAAGAAAAAGATCCTGTCAGTGCCTGTTGATGGCTCGATTAGAAAAACGCCTCAGATCTTTGTCTCATCCGGTACGAAGAAGACCAGCTTCAAAGAGTCGTTGCACGGTAATAAAGCTGATACATAACTATAGGTACGCGTACCTCTAGATACGTGCACCATACCGAGGCTCTGTTGAGTAGGCTTCTCTAGCACATTTCAGCTACAATGCGCAGCGACGCCTTAGACCGTCTCCATCCGGCATTCATATAAGGAACATGCTATATGTGTGCATGTATATACACACCTAGATCTCCACTACGTGAGTACTACCATTCCAAGGCTCCTTTCTGAGCCAGCGCCTTCCGGAAGCAGGTTAGTTCATCCCCGATTCGCCGAAGTATATCTATACAACAAAAAAGTCCTTACCTGGTTGTCGAAGTGAGGCGAAGCGTCGTTTCGAGTTCCCGAACCTGGTGGGAGCAGCACCCAAAATTCGAGAGAGTTCCAAGATGCCGGCCCGTCCTTACGATACAGGGGCAGCCAACCAAATGGCGGCAGCACACAGTGTCACGTATTCCACTTGCACTAACTGATCGAGAACTTTTTCTTTTTTCCAAAGAAAAACCTCGCACACAGAGTGCGGGGTGTTTCTTTGTCTCGAGAACATGCTGACCTTCTCTCTTCAGCTTTCAGCTCTTCGTCACGTACGTGCAGTCTGCAGTTCACCCTGTTCTTGGGATGCTCCGTCGACGATAACCCGTGTCTACACACTCCACTAGGACCCCACAGTGACCAGGAAGGCATTCCACGACTTTCCTCAAATCGACATATTCACGGCTGAGAAGCACCATACCCGATTTCGAAGCGACGCCTGCGTTCTGAGGGCCCGATCAAGTTCCTGCTTCAAACGGAGAGCCTCCTGAGCTCTCAGGTGTCTCTCGCTTTCCAGTTGCCGAGTAGTTACCAGAAGTTCTGTCTGTCAAGCGGACCAAGCAATGCACATTCACCCCAGAAAGCCAGACAGAATATGTCATATCAAAGGTACCGGACAAAGACCACACCTCCTTGGATATTTTGAGATAATTGTAGAGTCGATGCCCAGCACTATACGGCAGCTCAGTTCTTGTACTACTCACTGCGCGACAGCAGGCATCCAACTCCATATTTCCCTTTGATGTATCTTCGATGAAAAAACCCACTATGGCGAAGAAGGCTTAACATTTGAGAAAGAGCCACGGAGGTGATGCCCCGCGTTACCTTCAGTAGACGAGTGATTTCTGTGCCTCCGAAATGATCAAGGAAAGCAGATACCTTCCGTATCTTCCCAAGCGCGCAGAATAGAGCTTTGTCATCTTGGTTGGCGACGTGCGATACATTCTAACAGATTCTAGGCACCACGTTCTCTATTATGAGTAGCGTAGGCAAGCCTGGCTTGGCAGAGGTCTAGTATCGGTTGCCCAGTCAAATTGACCGGCACTCTCATTTGAAGTCACATGAAACCCGTCATGTAAAAAGAAGCTACGCTGTCCAATGTGTGCTTACCTCGACCTGTTGTAGCCGGGCCGTAAGCCGCTTCGGATCATCGCTCCCGACGCTATCGCCATGAAGTTCTAGCGGGAGTCGATTCTCCTTCACGCTCATCCCTCCAAAGGAGGATGCTGAATAAAACCTACGAGTGGAGCTCTACGTAGTCACCGGAAAAGGCAGCCAAAAAATAAGCTTCTGCTGTTCCCGAGTACTTAGAAAGTATACCTCCGCAGTCTCCTTATGAAAATGCTTTGAAAAAACAGCAGAGGCTCATGGGTAGTAATCCTGGCTGCACACCCCTCCCAGCACTAGAGTCGACCACCGACACCCTCAGAAAGAACGGCCCGTACACCCTGGGTTGTGGACTACTGTATTAGTTACATAACCCTGCATACGTGTATGTTCCAAAGGAGCACTAAGCCTTATTCTGCTTTCCCGCTGCATGAGTCCCTCGATCAGCTTTTGCTGTTGCAACAGTGACGCTGACCCCAAGCAAACACTCTGTTGTTTGTTTTCTCGTGAGTCAGACGCACCTTTGTACAAGGCATGTTATTTCTACCACTTGTCCTCTCCATCCCGACTCCGCTGCCTCGCGAGGTCATGTACGTCTCTGTTCTCGTCCTCGTCGGGCTCCATGGTGCGGCGGCCGGGACAGATCCAGAGGCTGTCGACCGCGCAGAAGAGACGTCGACTGCTGGAAGGGGACGTCCCTGAATGATAGCAGAGGGCACTGCCTCGATGTCTAAAAGCGTCTGGTGGAAATAAGGAACTCCCCTCTCACGAATATGCAACGTAATGTCCTGGACACATACAGAGTGGTCGCACTGCATCCTCGGGAGTTTGTACAGAGACTAGCTGACGGTATACACATACAAATGTTCACGTCCCCGAACAAGCGACATTTCTTTTCGTTGAAGAGTATCAATACCTAATCCATAAATGAGGAGACTCGGCGAAGCCAGAGAATCCTTGTGCAAATCACCCCAGGAGGACGAAGGAAAATGACATGCCGCGCCAGAGTGTGTAAGCAGTCAAGCAAGTTCTATAGTCGAGACCTCGTACTCCCTCTCGCGTCTGCCTGATCCTCGGTTCTGCCCGCTTCGTCGGGAGCCGAGGACTCTGTCCCCTCATGAAGACGCAGCATCGTTCCGGCGGTCAGCCGGCGGCCTCTCCGGAGCGCCACCGGGACAAAATCGCGTTCTGGCGACAGAGGCCCCAGAGAAATCAGCTACAAGTAGATGTCTTGCAAACAAAGAGGTGCTCTATCATTCGGATTGAATGTTGTTATGGCAGAATGCAGGTCATGTCAATACACTCCCAAATGTCCCCTTCTGGACTGATGTACTGTCTACACTCAGTCGGAGTACAATCCAGCCCCCGACAAAAGAGCGGGGCAAGCCACCCCTAGGGTCCAGGCCTAACACAATCTAGCACGTGACACAGCTCACCTGACGATCCGTCGATGATGTCGGGCTCCGAAACGTATCATGCGATTGCTCGGCATAGTTCAGGGCTCTCCTAGCTTCCTGATTCTTTCTAGTTCTCGTTTTTTCGGCATCCGCATGAAACCCTTCTGACTGACCCTTGTCAGGCGGAGTAGAAGAATCATCAGCACCCCTTCTACCTCCTCCATCTCTCGCTTCTGTGGTTGGTGAGCCATCCAGTTCCCCTCCCTTCGAACCTTCTACCACCTCCGTAGCCTCGGAGGCTCTCGTGTCTCGTTGTCTCTGCAACGCCAGAGGATAGTGAATTCTCCTGCCTCCTAAACGATGTGTGATGATCAAGAAATGCTTCTCATCAGAGGGTGATGATGACGACGACGTCGAGGGAGAGGGCCTCTCCTTATTTCCCCGTTGTGCAGCTCCTGCAGAGCGACGGAGAGCTTCAAGATCTGAGACACTACAAAAACATCGACGACACAATAAGAGAATTCGGCGGCAAATGCACCCGATTTGTCGACTTCAAATACTAGTGGGAAAACTTCACTCAGATGTGCAGGATTCGCCCCTCACAGAAGAAAAGAGGCGACATAAGAACAATGGTTTCAGTTTCCTAACCGGAAGTGGAGCCATCACTGTAGGGAGCTGAAAAGTCGAGGAATACCCTCACCCTAAACCTGAACGGCAGAAGTGTGTTGAAGAGTGAGTTGCAGCTCCTGCATACACAAGCCGCGCCGGTGTGCAGGATTCGGCCGCGGAGCGCCACACAGACAAAGATCATGAAAACCAGGCAAAGTGCAAACTGTTCGCTGGCTCCGTTGGCAAATGTCACTCGAATCCTCTTCCCGCGCCGGTAGGTGACGACTCTACTCCTCATGTATAAGAGATCTTACTATGTATTATGCCTCCCGTTTCCTGATAGCAAACGGTGTCCAGTAAATATCATAAGCCCTCAGCATCAGACAACAGTATCGCAGGAACTCGTGACAAAGCTATCGAAACAGGCTTTGAGCAGCGTTCAGACACCCTTCTTTAGTAAATGAATCCGTGCAACTACAAATGCGCAATGCTCGTACTCGCCGAGTAAGTTTGGACACCAAGCTACTGAAAAGAACAGTCACCACGTGGGGGCCAAGCAGACTTGAAGAACTCGCGGCCGGGCAGCAGCCAGCTTCTGCTACGCGCAGCTCTGAGGGCACCCCTCAATGAAAGACAGTAACGGAGAAGTCTTTACTGACTCAATGAGCTCACTCCCATAGGTTGAGAGACACAGATTCCAAATCGTCATTGACATCGTCATTGCTTTTGGTTGTTTCCTCTGTGCCTGACCGGCCACTTGTTGAGCACTTGCCATTTGCTCGGCTGTGAACGGCTCTGACCAGCAAACGCCAGAAGGTTTCTATCGAAGCAAACCGTCCCGTGCGTCTCGTCATTTCTTCGATAAATGCTCGAGGAAAACGGCCTGAATAAACAGGGGCTCGTTCAAGGCCCCCTGGGCCCTGCGCTTGCAGGGAATCGTTTCGAACGGATACGGATAGGGTACACGCCGCAGACTGGGATGAAGGGGATCGAGATGAATCGGGTGACGTGGGAGGAGGAGAGCAGAGATGGCATACTACGAAGTAATTACACTGTACATCAAGACATCAGGAGCATGAAGGCAGAAGCGGAATCAGAAAAGCGGGACACAGGAAAGAATGAAGTCATTACGAATAAGAACCACAGAAACCCAACAAATCTTATGAGGTCGAGGAATGGGCACCGGGATTTGATACAAGCTGGGGTGGTGGTGCTCGACAAAGCACCAGCAAATAGAGAGATGAAGAGGCGGACAATTGCAAACAAGCAACGAGTCGAGAGCACGGGTGACTCCCTCTTCTGTGAGCAGGTAGAGTTGCTTGGAGTCTCAGAAAACCTCTAAAGTATACGTGCCCCAAAACTCTGAAAGAAAACCGGTTTCTCCTATACATCGATGCACTGAAGTCAGACAGCGATTCGAAGATACGCACTCCTTCCTCTAGGATCACACGCGAATCAGGAAGCAGTGAGGCCCATGCAGCGTGCGAATTGCCTGCCGGGTTTGAGGACATGAGCTCAGTCGATGTGCTGTCGCCCAGTATCACTATCTGGCCCTGTCGCTGAACAGCTCTCCCATGCATGACGTACAGGGGTAGCCCAAGCTGTATCACCCGTCTACAGGACTCCGCGACGTATGGCAGAGACCGCTGGTACACGCGATACGAAACATGTCTCTCTCGACACCGGTCACCACAATGTTGTGAGACTACAGATATCGTGAGTTTCTCTTGCACTGCTTTTTCTCCTTTCTGATGGAAAGCCAGCGCACACAGGAGCTCATGCAAAAATCAAATCGAAGAAAGCCTCAATCATATATGAAAAGCGAGCTGCAAAACACGGTCTGGGTCCCGCAGGGTTCCCCCTGGAGTGCCGAGCGATGCGATTTTATGCCCTGGTATGTACGAGTACCACTAGCTCGCTTCCTGCTTTGTTGCCTTCGCTCATGCCTGGTAAGATTCCACTACTTAACCGTAACGTCACGTAAGGATTGTATAGAGCTTCACAAAGCAGTGTGCCCACTGTTGCTTCCTCCAGGAGGCCGTTCTAACCTGTCGTAGAAAAAGACGTGCCTCAACGTGGGTCAGCCCTTTTTTCTCCCCTTCGCTCCTATGTGTTTTCACTTTTCCTCCCCTGTTGTGACACTCGTCGCTGGAAGCAGCCTGGACCTGTTCTTCATCCGAGACTTCTGGAGAAAGACTAGAAGACGACAAAGAAGGCGAAGCAGACAGGCGGGACCAAGTCCCCCTCTCCGCGTGAACATGAGCCATGATGGAACTCTGTACTCGCGACTTCCCTAAAAAATCGACCACGCTCTGCTTCTGAAGGGTCAGCCCTGACTGGTCCGTCCGCAGAAGAAACTGTAGAACATCTTAAAGACCCGCAGTGCCACGCGATTCCCGTATCCATACAATAGCCGTTCCTGGAACGTCCAAGCAGCTGATATACAATTTCCATCCCCACACACCACCTCACATCCTCTTTAAGTCGGAGAGTCAGATGTCCAGACAGCGGGACCACACAGGGGGGGGAATTCTCCCCAGGAAAGGAGACGGTGTTCACCTAAAGAAGATCGGAGCTCGAGAAAGAATTAAAGTCGTCGCCTGAGCCTCGAACGCTCCAGAAAAAGGTTAGTCAGTAAGGCCCCACCCGCTCTCTCACCGGTCACGAGGGCTTGGTGACCGAGAGGCGTTTTCCGAG
Source organism: Cystoisospora suis (assembly GCF_002600585.1). Classification (NCBI taxonomy): domain Eukaryota; phylum Apicomplexa; class Conoidasida; order Eucoccidiorida; family Sarcocystidae; genus Cystoisospora; species Cystoisospora suis. The sequence goes on from NW_027153876.1 coordinate 40,339, forward strand.
AACGGGGGTTTACCAACCGTGGTAGGATTCGGATAATGGAAGACGTGGGCGTCTCTCCTTGCTAGGAGAAAGCTCCCTTGTATAAGGGCCCCGGGCACGACCGTTCAGAAGACACACGCTTGCCTTTCTCGTGCTTGCCAATTTCGACTCCGGTCCTGGCGACTAAACATTCTTTGGACCATAATGGAGGGCACGCTCTTTCCACGCAGGAGCCTTCAGCAAGTCTGTTACGTAAAACAACTTGCGAACTAGGACGCAGCATTGTACAATAGGGTCGCCACCTCTACCCGTTCAAAACAGAGCTGTTCGGCCGGCCGTACTCGGGGTTGTTCCGTAACCTGTAGAGCGCATAGCTCCACTCAGGACGAGCGGCGGGTAAGGTGACATTTGCCTCCATTCAAGTGCTAGCTCTTCTACTCTCTCTTAGCTATACGTTGGGTAAAGCAGAGAGCGTTCCCCGAGGGCGGACGAAGCCGGGAAGCCGTAACGGCTTGTGGAGTGCGGAAGGTCTGCGTCTGCAGGTAGATAACCCGGGCCCGAGACCGCCGCTCTCGGATTGTTTTGTCTGGATCAGGAGAAGGCCAGGAGGTGAACACTGTTCCGGGATGAGTGAAACACACCCAACGCCAGCCGTCTGCGCTGCTTACCAGCCGAGATCCGTCCAGTACCGGCTGCCTCTCTAACAGAAGAAAAGAAACTCAGAAGGACGGTTCTCGCGCACCAGAGTTGCGAGAGCACTAGGCACGGGTGATGTGCCCCTTAAACACCTGTAGGTAACCCAAACTAAGGAGGACGGAGGTCACCGCACACCCAGGAGAACCGGGCTCGCGAAAGGAAGGAAGAAGGAGCTGGGGCATAGGTTCGCGGCGCTGCTTTTGCTAATGTCTTTCTCCATGAGCGCCCAAGATTGTGAAAGCGAAGTCTTGTGCCTCTCAGCCGTTCAACGATTTCTCGGAAGACATGAAAGGGAGAACCATCGAGACAGAGCGAAGAACAGTAGCACTGGGCATGCACGGTGCTGGGAGAAACTCCATGGTCAGTTCGCAGGGTTGGTTAATAGAACGCTGGAGTGCCTTGCGAGCCCACCCGCCTCCTATCTGCAGAAGCTGCCGAAGATCTGTTATCAAAACGCCCACCATCACTCAATAAGCCTCTGATCCGTATCGTGCCATTAGGCGCTGCAGTTGTGTATGGAAATAGTGCAAATGCTGAAAGACAGCGCTGCTTAACCATCGGCCTGAGTAGAGAAGCTCGCCGAATCTTCGTGCTCGTGACCAGAGCTAGGCTCGACAATTAGCACCTAGGTGACAGCTTGTGACCTAAATGACTATGCAATTCGACAATCGCGAAAAGGATCGCCAGAGTCTACCCGTGCTAGGTAACAGGGCAGCAGAAGCGCTCCACAGCCTTCCCCGCCGCCGCGGGTTTCCAAGGTCCTCGGTGGCTCACAGCCGTATTCGCCGGTGGCACGCCGAAAACGTCTTACCCCCGTCCTCTAACATCATGATGGACTCTGTCTGCTCTCCATCATCCTGTGTCCTTTTCTTTCTGCCGGACCCTCTCTCCGGTCGAGGCACCGCTGAAACCGGAAGCCGCACTGGGAGTAGCAGGTCCTTAATAATCGGGCAACGGGAGTTGGAAATTGTCAGGCGTCCCCAACCGCTACACGTTCCCACACACGCCATCTGTCTACTGCAATAATACAGCTACGTAGGACATCAGTACGGGAGCCCGTTGGTAGCCGGTCCGGACACAGGCTAGAGTGCGCTGCGCTTGACCCGTGACTCAGCTCCAAGTCAGCTTCAAATCCTGTTCACTCGACGTTTGAGTTGATTAGGCGCTTTCCAGGAAGAGGCACACAGGTGTCTCCCATCAGCAACGAGGAAAACTGGATCACAATACTGATGCGGGGCAACGCGACCCCTGAGTGACCGACACCTTCCAACTCGAACACTGTACAGGGCGCGAACATAAGCGGGCGCACAGCTCCTACTCCCTCCTTTCATCCTAGCCGTGTGGAAGTACAGTTCAGCGTGTGCCACGATCTGTCCACAAACACGTAACGGCCTGTCCACCGTTCTGGTGGTAGTGATCGTGTTTTGACACTCAACGGCACGGCAAAGCCCACGGCGCCGCCCGAAGTTGAATCCAGGAAGCACCTGCTTCCACCCGTCCAGGGTTGTCACCTTTTACCGGGGAAATGAGTCTTTGAACGAAAGAAACCGTCTTTTGACGGCCGCCTCTGCCACTCGCACGAGGCAGCAACGATGGGCTACAGCCAACTTTGGAAGTGAACACGAAGAAAACTTCGAATCTACGCATCCAAATCACTGAACCAAATCTAACTGCTTTCTAGACAAAGCCACCGTGGCGAATTAAGCGTATCCGCACCGCACTTCTACGCCTCTTTGAATCTCGACACCTTCGCCACTTCAACCTAAGCGTAGACGCACAGCGCTCCATGAAACATTACTCGAGCTGGGCAAACACTTCCGAGCACACGCGCTCGGAACAACGCTTCACTTAATCCTCCCTCCCCTCCGTCGTTGTCGCGGTTGCTGTAGTTGTTTCGATTGCTGTTGTTGTTGGTGTTGTTGTTGTTGTTGGTGTAAACTTCTTCCTTAGAAACCCGATTGCTGCGTGAGTAGCGTTGTGAAGCTCACGAACGCCCTTCGCTACTTGGTCGCCGACAAAATGGATACCGGACTTCAGCTGTTGCTTGACGTGTTCCAAAGTCTTCGACTTGTCCGCTTTAGCCGGCTGCCGCTCATCCGGCAATGGCAGCGGTGGCAGCGCTACGGAACCCCTCTCCTCCGGCCTGCAACCGAAGACGCCACGCACAAGAAAAAACAAAACCTGACAACTCGCTTTTGCTCCGGGAAAATACCCACTCTACTCCCCCGTCCGCTCCCCTGAGGTCTACTACGTCCCGCCGATCCTTGATCCTGTCTCACTACCTGAAGGTTCGACGCTAGCCCGGGGCGTCCGAAGACAACATGCCCCAAACCTCGACTGCAGTATACACTCCTCTGCTCTCGCCTGCAGTATACACTCCTCTGCTCTCGCTACATCCCACACCTGGCGCAGTTAGGGCGTGTGATGAACTATGTTGGTGAATTGTAGCTCCTAAAACCATAAAACCAACGAACAGAATCTTGCTTACTTCGGCTCTGCAGCTTGGTTCAAGGTCCCCGAAGGGTCGTCGCTCCCTTTGACGAGACCGGGGGTGCCGCAGACGAGGCAGAAAAAAAGCACGGACACGAGAAGCTTTTTGGACATTATGTAAAACTCGGGAAAATGCGACAAAGCTCTCTCTGGAACAATGTCCCCCCACGAACAATGGAAAAAAACAACTGACTACCTAGGACTTCACCGCGGAGCCGGTCTCTTGCTGATGGTTCAGGGCAATGCGACGCTGGAGAGCGTCAGGCAACCGCGACACATAGAGAAGTCTTTACTGCAAAGCGACGCAAGTCTTGTTCGGCTAGAGCATTTGCCGGAAAAATTTCCGTCGCTGTATCCGGGCGGGTCGCCGTACGGTCGCTAGCGACGGAGGGGGCCGACGCCCGCGTACCCTTTGCGTCACCCTGAACGACGGGCGCGAGACGGGTGTGTCTGAGGAGAGGAACATAGTCGTCGACTCGGTCCACGGTTGGGAGCGTATGAATAAATTGGGGGCTTTCAGCGATACCGTCTCGTCTCCTCAGTGGTGTGCTGGCACCGATCCCGACAACGCCCAGAAACGCTTCGGAGCACGCGGTGCAGCAAGCTATCGACACGTCTACCATCAGTTCGCGAGGAGACGTCGCGGCCTGCGTCTGTAAAGTGGGTGTAAACCGCGATGAGCCATCTGATAAGGTGGCCACCGCTGCCCGCGTATAACATGGTTTTTCGAGCACGCAGTTTTTTTCGCGGTGGATAGTAACTCGCCGTATCAGTCCTCCGATCGGTTCAGGGCAGCGCTGCAGCTTCGGTCGCCTTCCCGGGTCGCCTACGAGGGAACTCCACTGGGTTAGCTGTACGAAATGCTGTAAGAAATAAGTATTACAAGTTTCCTTCAACAACTGAGAAACGACGGTCCCAGAACCGTGTTTTGACGCCATGTGGAACTGAACTGTCCTACTTCGAAGGACCCCTGCTTTCGTCCAGACAGGACGGATTACCGGCTTGCCTCAGTGGCCGCCGATCGGGTTACTGCGAAGGGACGGCACAGCGGTACGCAAAGCATGACGGTTGCTCAGCGAGTTTTGAGTTCGTGCGCTCTGAACTCACCACAACCAGGTTGCACAGGTACAGAAAGAAATCGCCCCAAACGCACATCGCTTTGTCCGTGGCTGAAGCCGGCCTGGACAGGATTTGCCTAGCGATCTTCCGGTGAGCGCATGCTGCGCGGTACCGGTTGTCGTGGTGTATGTGCTTGCAGGGAAAACAAGAACTTCACGGATCCGGCAGCATCCGGTGCCCATTTCAAAGGAAGAGAACCAGTAGTCAGTCATGCTCTGCACTCTGGTGCCGTAAGGTGTAGACATTACCGTCGACGGAGGTGCACTCGAATTCACAAATTTTCTTCCTTCTCTCCATCTTTCCAGTTCACTAGCGGTGGTTAGTTCGCTGGGTGCTCAGCTCACAGTTCTCAAGCCTCAGGTTGCACCGTCAGCTAACACAACGGACGGGGCCAACATTGATATGCCGGTCGAAAGGGA
>NW_027153877.1:0-127 GCF_002600585.1 Cystoisospora suis
GAGAAGATTTCTTCTTCTCTCCATCTTGTTTTCTGACCGACAAAGGTGAAGAGATTTGGTCTCAGAGACTTATACCTAGGAAAGGTAATCGAACGAGTCGCGACGAGGAAGATGAACAAGAGGAAGA
>NW_027153877.1:292-11460 GCF_002600585.1 Cystoisospora suis
CTTATCACCGCCACAACACGGGTCTTAAACAAGGGATTGGATGTCTGTACTCTTCTCTTCTTCCTCATGAAAAAAAAGAAGAAGCTTTTCTTTCTTCTCTCTCTTGTACAAAGAAGAGAAAGAGAGTGCCAACAGGAGACAATAGCACACAGTCTTCTTCTGATCTCTTGAAACATCTATATGAGATGGAATTGAAGGAACTAGCGAAAGAGAAGAAGACTGCAGACAACTATAAACCACTCTTCATACCTGTCAACTCAGATCTGCAGAAGAAATTTCTCTCGTGTACATTCTTAAGGGGAGATCTACGTTTCTATCCAAAGAAAACCACGCAATATGGAGAGGTTCACTACTCGCCTAGGTACCAAGATGATCGGTATGTGTATAGACATGTCTTACTGTCCAGTGGAGTACGGAAAGCCGCTGAAGAGATGGCACGCCATCATTCATCCAGTAAGTTACGGGAGGGGAAGGGTAGGAGCAATCGACGGAAAGCAACTGAGTCTCCCATGGCTAGACGAAAGTTGATACAAGTATACCGAGGACCACGAAGGGATTCCTATTGCATGCAGTATGGAGATCAATCCATTTTTACCGTCCATACATTTGGAATGGGAAGGAAATAGGATATGACGGAAGATAGGAAAGATTGGAGAGAGAGTGAAGATGCGAGGAGCAGAAGAAGAGGGAGCTTTTTGATATCGGGCGCGATATCTACTTAAATATGCAGTCGATCATATAGTAGGTGGAAATAGTTCCCCTGTCGTTGTATACAGACTACATGTGTAGACATTTTACAGCCAAAGACATACACAGTTCTTGCTGCTACACCACCTCGATAAGTATGGCTGTGTCTCCTCTAGGGCTGATACTTTCTTTCTTTCTTTGCCTCCTCGCCTAAGCAAAACGATGGTGAAACTCAGCTTTGCTTGTCTCCGTTATCTTTCATCTCTGAGGAGACAAGGGACATAAGAGGCTTCTCATCACTTCTCTCTGTCTCGCGTCCCAGTAGACAGAGAGAGAGAGAGGGAGGGGGAGGGAAGGAGAATAAGGAACTTCAGCAGCGGATGATAATGATGAGGACGTTGAAGAGACATGGCTAGCTCAGTAGAGATCTTTGTTCTCTTTGATGATAAAATACCTAGCTCTTCTTCTGTCGCTTCGAACAGAAAGAAGATAATCTGCGTTAAGCAGTACATAGTAGCTTGTATTTCGCGAGGATGGTCACTTCGTTCTCTCCATAGCCTTGTCCCCGAGCGAGCTTCGGTGTATGTGTCGTCCTGTTACGGCTCTTCTCTGGGTTTACAAAGTTCTTTGGTTTGCAAAGCCTCCAGACAGCCAACTCGAAACTAGGTAAACACAGTAGTCCAGATTGAGACGTCCTAGGTATATGTATACGAATAGATAGAACTAAGCAGGAGAGAGCGTATTCGTTCGTGAGACTCCTTTCAACTCCTCTGTTTCTATCTCACGTGGGGTTTTAGAAATGATTTCATCAGAATCTCTCTAGCTCAACCTTGGGGAAACATATGTGTATTCGTCTGTGGTGTACCTACAGCCGGGTTCCTAAGCGAAGAGCAGTTTATCTATCAACTAGGGATCGATCTCTCTCCAGGATGGCAACACTTCATGAGATTCAAAGGTGACAGCATACCTACACCCCGTATCCTGTGGGTTTACGTGTATCCTCCTCATGACTAAACGACTTCATGCTATGCTACCGAGATATTTCGTGGTGTACATACACACTATGGAGAAACTCTATTGTTAGGAACGACAAGAATAATTCTAGTGGAGCATGCGCTAGGTGTCATGAACGTATGGCACATGTGTGCCTTTTTCCAACAGTACAGATGTCCAGCCAGGTGTACTAGGGCATACCAGCTATCAGCAGAGACATCTGTATATGTATGTGTATGTCTGCAGTTGTATATGGAGGGTCTCTCAGCAAAATGTCTGTGTATATGTTTTCTATACGGCGGCAAATAATTGATAGGAAGAGTACTAAGGAGCCACCGTTGTCGTTGTAGCAGCGGTAGTAGTGATCGTGAATACTGAAGGACTAAAAGGACACGCGTCGCCATGGTGTTATCACCTGACTGTTAACGACTTCATGAATGTACTGATTACTAGGCTTTCACTTCTGCCTGTTTCAAACTTTCATTTTCTTGTTGTGTCTCTCTGTCTTGTCTCGTTCGCCTGCTTCTAGATGATGCGATTCAACAACAGACTCAGTCCGTCATGATGATGTATGGATTTCGCTTGGTAGACATACTACTAGATGACTTCGGTGTACGTACGTAAATGTCAGTCATTGCCACTGGAACATGACTTACATACATATATGTACATACATAGCTTTCCTGTCTGAGGGAGCAACCACTCTTTTTATACACAGGAAGACTACGGGAGCTTATCTTGAGAAGACCCCCGACAGCCGAAGAAGAACGACGCGATGGCGCACCGACAGCTGACGACGAGGTGAGAGCAATCTATTCATTCTTCCTTCTGTCTGCCTTTCTTTCTTACTGGCTTGACGCTTTTGTTTCACCGACAAAGAGTAGACAGTCATGGAAAGGTCTTCTTTCAGATCTGTGTTGTTTCTCGTCCCTTGCTGTGTCTCATAGCGACCTGTTGAAGAAAAGAATTGTGGATACTCCAAGTTCATATCTAGCTAGCTGTACACTCTATGGGACGAATACATGGTGATGGCTAGCTTTAGTGTTTTGGAGACATGCATGTCGTGGGGACTGGTAGATACTGAACCAACCATAGACACGAATGTCTATGTCTCCCAGCTGTAGGTTCATCTTGTCTCTTTTGTCTCTAGTTCTCATGTCTTCTACATGATAGAGAAAAAGCGATACCCTCACCTTTTACTCCAGAGAAAGGTTTTGAAGAGGAGAAAGAAGATAAAGAAATCCACCCTAATAAGGTAGGCGACAGCAGTAGTAAGGACAGTCATAGCATTCCTAGTAGTCGCGGCTACAGCTCTCGACAGCACCGAACAGAAAGGAGATCTCAAAGTCTTTGAAGTTCTTCCTCTTATTGCACGGTCTTTTCCTTTCAGATATCTGTTGAATCAGATGACTCAGACTATGAAGAGGAAGCAACAGCAGAGGTAGCAGAAGGGATGGCCGTAGGCAATGGACGTGACTGTTCTGAGACGTCATGCGATACTAATCATCGAGATCTTTCTTCTTCCTCCTCCTCCTCTTCTCGTGAACCTGTACAAGTCCCTCTAGAGAGATCTCCGTCTTCTCATCCTCTTCCGCATGTCTCGGACAATATGACTAACAACTCTGTATCTCCCCAAGATCACCAGAAGACTGAAGAAAACAAAGATGAAGAAGGAGAAAGTCAGTGGGAGAAACTTGTCTCAAATGAAGAAAAGGTAGCTTCTTTTCCATCTCTAACGACTCAATCAGCCTCTGATCCTTCTTCTATCTCCTTACGTGAAGGAGGAAAGAAGACAGAAGATAATAGTCTTCGTCAGCCCCCCTCTACTCAAAACCCAGCACATCATCAGACTCATCATCCTAACGTTACGTCTACAGGTTGTACGCATATCTCATCCTTACCTCCCCCGAACACCAGTCAAGATAAGCAAGACTATAACAAGAGTGTCACTCATACGAGCACTACTTCTCTTACTACTTCTATAACCATGGTTAAGTATAGTAGCAGTAGTAGTAGTTGTTGTTGTGTACTTCCTGCTCCTACTATTGGTACCGGGGCTCCTCCCCCTCCTAGTACGACTGCGACTACTGCTCGGTGTTGTAGTCTCTCTACTACTGCTACTACGGGGAGTAGGATGAAGAGTCTACCTAGGGCTCCTATAAGCAGTAGTTGTAGGACAAGGGCAGATTCTACGGAGGACTGTCGAGCCCAAGACGAGCAAGATGAGGAACGAGGGTGTAGTCATTCTTGTCAAAGAAGACCGTCACTTTGTCCCCCTACAGATGGCAAGGGTGACGATGATCATGTATCATCTAGGTGTAGGGATAGTAGTAGCTGTCAGGAGACGAATAGTCTGGAAATCCATCATAAGCTAGCAGAAGAAGAACCACGTCGAAAGGGTGAAGTAGAGGAACAACAAGCAGATATGAAAGTCGAAAAGGTTCTTCAAGGTGATCAAGAGAGGGAGAGCACACAAGGGACAGCGGGGGATGACATGAGAGATAGGAAGGAGGAATCTAGTCTTAACGAGAGTCACACACATCCAGCCGGAGATCACCAGAAGGGCTTTGAGCTTCCAGTTTCTGAGAGGAGTACGGAAGAGACAAGGAAGACCAACACTTCTGAAGAGAAGGATGAGAAGTTCTTATCGGCTTCTTTATCTTCTTCATCCCTTCTCGGACAGCCAATAATACTACAAGAATATGAGAGGAGGAGAATCAAGGACAACGAGATACAAATAGAGAAAGGCAGAGAGATGTCTGGGTCTCTATCAACTTCTGATTTATCAGCTGTGAGAGAGAGAGAGATTCTGGCGGTCGAACATCTCTCTTCTTCCCCTACTACTCAAAAAAGTCTTGAGAAGTACGCAAGTAAAGCTGCTGAACCGACCTCATCTACATTATCTTCAAGAAGAGAGAAAAGCTGTACATTCCCATCTTCGTTACAAAGGGACTCCGAGTCGAAGAAACAGAACCAAGAAGATGAAGAAGAGGAATCCTGCAGTAGCGCGTCGACGACCACGACGACGACTACTACCACGTCTGTCTCTTCGTCTCCTATTCAAACACTCTCGAGAAGGCAAGATGAGAGTGAAGCCGCCCAATCAGAAGGAGCCAAGATCTATCGTCATCCTTCTCCTTCTTCTTCTCTTTCAAAAAAGTCGTGTATAAGTCTAGCTTGTACTACTGTTTCCACGGATGAACACTCTAGTCGTCGACCTACTGCTTCTACCAGTAGTAAGGGCCACACGTCGATCGCAGAAGAAAAGAAAGAGAAGAAAGGAATGTCGGACGACAAGGAGAAGAAAGTCTCTTCAGATAGACTCTCTTCTTGTGAAACAACAGAAGAGAGCTTCAAGAAAGGACCGACAGAGGGAGAAGAAAAAGAGGAAGAAAGAGGGAGAGAAATAGTGAAAAGACGATGTCCTTCGACAAGCTCAAGTAGTCACTGTAGTCCTGCGACTGTTCAACTACTCAATGCTAGACCTCGAATGATGACTAGAGGTGGTAGAAGAGGGATAGAGAAGAAGGAAGAGGATAAAAAGAACCAAGACACGCCGTCAGCAGATCATTCAGATAGAGAAAGACGTGAGGAGAATGCTGAAAATGTTCTCCTTCCGCATCGAGATACTGGCGAAGAGAAGAAACAGCGAGAATCTCCTTTAATCCCTGTTTCTCTCTCCAACGATTCTTGTAGTAGCGACCGTCATGCCTGCTTAGAATCTCATGAAGAGACGCTTGCAGACGACCATGATACGGAGATTCGCGTAAAGGAGAGCTGCCTGAAGGAAGGCAAGAAACTCGGGGAGATGAGGAGAAGAAGGAGAAGATCGGCAAGGGTGAAGAGCGTAAGAAGTCTGCAGCGAAAAGTAGAAGGAGGAGATGAACAGCGAGAAAAGGAAAGAGGTCCTGGTGGAAGGGGATGCAGGGAACTGCATAGAAAGAAGATGAAGAGAATATGAAGAGAAATCTTGTAAGAAAAAGTTCAAGAGGAGAAAGAGATGAAATGTCTCTCCTGGGCAGGGATGTTTCTATCGCTCTCAAGATGTAGGGGAAGTCATAAAAGGAGAATAAAAGACGAGAGAGAGAGAAGTTCTGCCTACTTCGCCTGTATCTTTTTTCTTTCATTCTTTCTTTTCCGCGTAATTCTTTTTCTTCTTCCTTCTTCGCAGAAAAGGACTTTTCTTGGAGTCTTTTCTGCTTCGATGATGATGAGTGGACGGGGGGGTTCTACGGGGAGACAACAAGGGGGGCAGAAGAAGAAGAACAACAAGAAGAGGGAGGAGAAGATCTCTCTTTCTTCTTGGTATTCTTCTTTTCTCTTCAACCCTTCGGCAGAAGATTGTTTGATATGTCTCTTCTTTCGTTTTTTCATTAGGATAGAAGATCAAGATAGAGAGAGAGAGTGAAAGGGACTCTTTCCTTCTTTCTTTTGTTGTTTCGATGGTCTTTCATAGATACTCACCTCTCTGGCTTTCTCATGACTACATCTGTTCGATAAGAAGACAAGCTTCATGTGTTTTCTTCTTCTTCTGAATAGAGGAGGGGAGAGAAAAAGCGACGGTTCTTCCGATGCTCTTAGAAATGCAAAGAAAGTCAAGCCGATGAACTCTGGCTGAGAAGAGATTCCTCAGAGAGTTTCATTCTCCCTTCGAGAAAACATCTTGATCTCCCCTGCCTTCCCTTCCCTCCTGGCTATATTGTATGTACACCTGGTTCAAACGTATGATCTGTAGACATCTACATAGATACGTAGATAGTAGAGAGAGATGCCGTGTGGGGAAGAATTGCTTCCCTCTTTCAGAAGTTCTTGCTTTCATCGTCAAAGAAGGAGAGAACCATATGGCAAGAAATGAGGTTGCTTGTTATCTTCATGTAATTTCTCTTGAATACCCTGGGATAGATATGCCTATGTATATGGACAGGCAGGCGTTTGGAGAGGGAAAGACAGGAAAGATCTAAGAAGGGAGAGAAGAAGATCGTACATTTTTGTACATACATACATGCATGCATCATGTTCGAACATCCTCTGTACATACACCATTTTAGTCCGAGCTCATTTGAATTGCCTGGAGAGTCGCAGACTTTCCCGGATTTACACGAGATCCCTCTATTTGTCTTTAGGGAGATACACTCTTGTTTGTTTCTTTCTCTCTCTCTCTTTTTGTATGAGCTTCTCTCTTTCTTTCTTTTCTCTACTTTCTATGAAGTGATTCCCATCACGTCGAAGAAGAGGAGGAAAAGAGTGCGTTTCAAAAAGAAGCAGGTTCTTATTATAAGCAAACCAAGACAGGCCCTATGTATGATATTTGCATCGATCTGCGTATCCATCTGCACATCTGTCTATCCATGTATACATGTGTGTACCTATCTACCATGTATATGTGTAGTGATTCATCTGTATACGTATCATCTATCTATGTATATGTCTAGAGGGGGTTCTCTATGATCGAAGAATGCCACCTTATCAAAGGAGAAGGCTGATGTGGGGTAACGCACTGCCAGAAGACTTCCCTCGTGTCTTGTTTGATCTCTCCTCCTATGAACATGACGATGAGAGAAAGCAAAAGCATGGGAGTTCTCAGCGTCTTCCGTGTTCTGTCTGACTGAGAAGGTGTCATCTATATCTACATCTATATATCTATTTATACATATGAATGAATAGACTGATGATAGCTTGAGCGATTGATTGGCTACTTTTCAAGTCTTATTGTGATGCATGGGGTTCCAGGGGAGTAGGAGCTCAGAGTAGGCGAAATGAATTCAGCAGAACTCATGCTAAGGGAGCGCTGCTAATGCACGGACAGATACATGCCTCGCTCTCTTTCTATTGTATCTCTACCTTTCGATTCGCTTGGCAAAGCGTTCCTATCTGATTAGGGGAGCCATCCCGGTTTCTATGTAGACCTCTCTTCTCGTTTTTACTTCCTTTCTTTCTCTTTTTCTCTTTCTGAATCGATCGAACGTCATTCATTGTCTATCATACACCACTCGCCGTCTTGTGATGTAGATAACATTTCTATCTACAACCATAGAAAGAAAGGACAAGGAGAAAGAGTGAAAGAGAAGTTCTCTTTCTTTTTCCTTACAACGCGGAGTGAGGGGGGAAGTGAGTGAATGAGTGATGTACCTCTTCTTTACTATCTGAGACACAGCTAGCTAGATGGCTAGTTAGCTAGCAAGCTAGCGTGGTACATCCGAAGATCACAATAATGCTGATGATCAGACTGTCTCCGCTCCTGATTACGGCTAAGTGCTGTCCTTGTTGTTGCGCGGGTGTCTCTCTGATCTTTCTTTGAGAGTTGACGAATTCCCCAGTTCTTTTTCTTTTTCTCCTTGAAAACCTTTTCAATCTCTCTCATGTCTTGAGAACCTCTCTTCGTTTCTCTTCTTTCTTTCTTCATCTACACCACACGGGAATACACGGTTGTCTCGACCTAGACTAAGTTGTAAGGGTATGTATCTCTTTCGTTACCTAAGAAACGAAAGAGACTCGAAGTTGCCGTCGAGATGTCTATACATCGACAGATAGATAGGGACGATCAGGTGAAAGAATACTCGGGAGAATACATACCTAGGCAAGGAGCAAGAGGAAACATGAAAGAGATGGTGTGTATGTACATATGTACATCGCAGTCAGAACATAGACAGATCGGAATGTCTGCGTGTCCACAGACTGTACGATTCTTTGAGAAGAGTGCTGTGAAAGAATGATGGTAGAAGCTACACAGGGAAAGATCACTCGCCTATATATATATATATATAACTATATACTTACATGCAAGAAGAGAAGGACGTATGTATGTATATCAATATATATATATATATATATTCGCGTACAAGGAGAGAACGTTGACAATAAGCAGGCACGTAGATCTAAATGAAATATAGGCTGCGTTCCAGCTGGACTTTGTATGGTCGACCACTTCATTCGGAAGCTGTAGTTAGTTTCAATAAGACTCGGCTATGATCATCGAGATAGATAGACAAACTTCATAATGGAGGAGCTGAGACAGAAATTCATGCATATATGTGAATCAGGAGATATAGATACGTAGATAAAAATACATCAACGGTTGTCTTGCCGACGTTGAGCTGACTGTCTTCGCTTGAACACATGCTGCTATACTGGGTGAGGAATGGACATGTATACATAGATAGATAGAGTCCATATGCATTGATCTTGTTTTTTCTAGTAGATGCTTCCCTGAAAACAAGCAAATCTACAAGGAAGAGGAGAGAGAGCGAAGGATACAGACACGATGATGCTGACAAGATATAGATGCTGATCAACCCAACATGTTTCCCTCGTACTTAGATCTATCTCTTTTCTAAGGAACTTCTCCATACTCTATTACCACGATCTAGATCACCCAGCCATTGAATAGACTGAATGTGCTATCTTCGGAGTCTAAGCATGAAGAGTTTCGAGCGACGATATGAGAAAGCGTCTCAGAAAAGCAGTAATACCAATCCTCTATATCCAAGCTCTTCGTCGTTTCTTTTTCTCTGTCCTCTATCATCTTCTTCTCCCTTTCTTCAGCCGTCTCGTTCGCTTTTTTGAATGACCCACCGCATGCAGCACGCACACGTACGCACACCATCAGCCATAGACACACGCATTTTCTCTTCCTTCGAAACAGATGTCACGAAGAAGATGATAATGATAATTCTACCAAGGGAGAAAGTCGAAAAAGAAGAAGAGGGAGACTCGTAAAAAGAAACTTGGTGTTTTTCTGTCGTGGTTTCCCGTCGATGGAGTTTCTCCCTTCTTTCCCTGTGACGGAGGCATGACGAACATTCATTATTGTTGGTTGATATGAGGAAGGAAGGAAATGAAGTTATTTTAATGTGCCAATATGGTCAGCCTCATGAAACTGTGCCTATCTTCTTTCGTCCGTCTTACCCTTCTCTCTAGAGCTGCATCTCCTCTCATGCCGTGAACAGTAGATGAGAACGTCCCACTAAGGAGACAAGGGGGAAGAAAGTTGATTCAAGGAAAGAGGCGATCTTCGCTCTGCATGGCAGCTGTCAAAAGAAGACAGAAGGACAGGAAAATCCTATCTATCATTTCTCTTTTACGCGAAGCTTCTTCAAGCGTACATACGCCAATGCGCTTAGAAGGAGTTGAGGGTGATGTGTATGTCTCTATTTCTTTAGGGATATCTTTTTCTCTTTTTCAATGTCTTAATCTTGTCAATGGATAAGACTGTTCCTCTCCCAGCTTAAAAGAAGCTTCTATACCCTTCGAGATGTCTCCTCCTCAAATCTCGAGGCTCTTCTTCATTCCGTCTCTCTCTCCTTCGTCTACACATGACTTCTTTGAAGAAGAAGAGATCGAAGAGAATGAAGAAGAAGAAGAAGACAACGTAAATATTGCTGAGATGATAGATTTGAATATTTCTATCCACTCCATCTTCATTCTAAGAGGAAATCGCCGAAGAACACGACACCTTTCATCGTCACCTTATTCTCCATCCTCTTCTTCTTCATCTTTCTCTTCCTGTCTTTCTTCCTTTTCTTGTCTTCTTCCTTCTACTACTGCGGCACACCAAAGGGATTCGCTTGATTTTCTCCGTTCTGACGGTAGATCGTTATGTATTTCACAGGGTCCTCCATCGTTCTTATCGTCTTTCTCTTCTTCCTCTTTAGCGAAGACATCTTCTCATTCTTCTCTCCTCAGACGTTTCACTTCGATCTCAAGATGGAGAGATTATCGAGGCGAATCTTTCTCCAAAGATAAGAAAAAAGAACCAGGCAAAGATGTCGCGTCTCCTTGTCAGAAACAAGATAGTATCTCTACGTCTAGCGTATCAAACTTATCTCTTGGCTCATCACCCGCACGCTCTTTTTCATCTTCTCCTCCATCGTGCACCTTCTTCCCTACCATTGATCAAACTCACGAATCTATTGACGA
Organism: Cystoisospora suis; assembly: GCF_002600585.1. Lineage (NCBI taxonomy): Eukaryota > Apicomplexa > Conoidasida > Eucoccidiorida > Sarcocystidae > Cystoisospora > Cystoisospora suis. The sequence continues at coordinate 10,889 of NW_027153877.1, forward strand.
GAGACTTCATAAAGAGACTTCTTCTTCTTTTTCTCCTGTTCTTCTCGCCAGTCATTGTTCTCTCCATCCTTCACGTTTCTTACACTTTTCTTCATCTCCAAATTCCTCTCTATACCAAGGCAATAGGACGGCTTCAAGTCCACTGGATGATGGCCCTCCCTTGCCTTCCTATGCAGATCCGCGTCATAGCATCGGTACGCCAGAGAACAGCTCGATGAATCGAAGCCCCACTCTTGATGATGATGGTGTTGGTGAGCATCGAGATGGATGCGGCCGTGTAAAGAGTCCATCAGAAGATAGTGTGCTTGAATCATCTCGCCTTGCAGCAGATGAGAGGGCTTCTCAAAGAATGATATCTTCTTCGTCATCTTCATCTTCTCCTGGTCATCCACATCATCTTCTTTCCCATCCTCAATCTGCGCCTCTTCCTTGTTTCTTTCTCCGTCTTCTTTCTTTTCTTGTTGCTTTTCTTTCTGTCTTCCTCGTTCATTTTCATATGGCTACTCTCTCTCTTCTCATTCGCCATTCTCCTCCTTCTCCTCCACCCCCGCCGACCAATTCTTCGCTCTCTC